>NW_028171157.1:280045-333805 GCF_963971535.1 Notolepis coatsorum
TGTATTTAAGTACTGTACTTAAGTACAATTTCAAGCTACTTGTACTTTCTACTTTGCATAGAACACATGGCAACAATTTATGAAGATTATATAAGATACAAGATACAAGAGTTTTATTTGTCATGGCATACAGGTATACAGTGAAATGCGGGGTGTCTCGCCCGCAACGATGTGCATAATACAAGTAATAATATAAGAGTCCAACCAATAGAGCGACAATAAACAATTAAACAAAGTAGGCATATCGGTATCTGTACATGAGCTATTTACAGAGCATGCCACAGGTCCTGTGGCAGTGCAGTACACTGTTAGCTACGGATGAGGCATTGGGTCTTTATGTACACTGCTATACAATGCTATATTATACGATCTCAAGCTATACTATTCTTAATGTGATCTTTCCTTCTGTAAAGTGTCCATAGTGTGAGCGTGTGCAGCATGAGTGTGTGTGTGCTCATGCTAAAGTGGCTGCTAGTGTGTGAGCGTGTACAGTGTGTGTGTTGTGTGTGTGCTCATGTGTGCTTGTGCGTGGAGAGTTCAGTGTTCAAGGCTCTGATGGCCTGGGGGAAGAAGCTGAGCCTACTGTAAGTCTCTCTGTCCTCGTTACTGGTGCTCGCAGGCGTTTGCCTGACCGCAGCAGCATGAACAGGCTGTTGTTGGGGTGGTGAGGGTCTTTCATTATCCTGCAGGCTCTGGATTTGCACCTCTTGTTGTATAGGACCTGCAGGGTTGGTAGTGCAATACCCGTGGTACGCTCGGCTGAGCGCACCACTCTCTGTAGGGCCT
The DNA here is from genome assembly GCF_963971535.1 of Notolepis coatsorum. Taxonomy (NCBI): domain Eukaryota; kingdom Metazoa; phylum Chordata; class Actinopteri; order Aulopiformes; family Paralepididae; genus Notolepis; species Notolepis coatsorum. The sequence goes on from NW_028171157.1 coordinate 280,832, forward strand.
TCTTGTCCTGTGCCGTGCTGTTTCCATACCAGGCAGTGATGTTTCCAGTCAAGATGCTCTCTACAGCTCCGGAGTAGAAGGACTGGAGTATCTTCCCAGATACTCTGAACTTCCTTAACTGTCTCAGGTGGTAGAGGCGCTGCTTCGCCTTCTTTACGACTGAGTCTATGTGTGTTGTCCATGTCAGGTCCTCTGAGATGTGGACCCCCAGGTACTTGAAGCTGCTTACCCTGTCCACGGTAGCCCCGTTTATCCTCAGTGGTGTGTGTGTCTCCTGCTGTCTCCTCCTAAAATCCACGAAAAATCCACTTTCACATTTGAAGCCTGTCAACATCAAGAGGACATAATCAGAGCAGCATAACTGGACCACATACCACTTTAACATAACCTTTCATCAGAGCAGCATAACTGGACCACATACCACTTTAACATAACCTTTAATCAGAGCAGCATAACTGGACCACATACCACTTTAACATGACCTTTAATCAGAGCAGCATAACTGGACCACATACTGTACCACTTTAACATGACCTTTAATCAGAGCAGCATAACTGGACCACATACTGTACCACTTTAACATGACCTTTAATCAGAGCAGCATAACTGGACCACATACCACTTTAACATAACCTTTAGAGATCAATGGATGGAGGATGAACGCTCCCAAACACTGGAATACACAAACGCTATGTAGAATGCGTACTTTTACTTTTACTTAAGTACATTCAATATCAAATACGTCTCTACTTCTACTTAAGTAGAATTTTAATGGAGGACTTTTACTTTGACTAGTTCAGGGGTTCCCAAACTTTTTCAGCTCGAGACCCAAAAGAGAAATTTGGTGTTTCCCCGGGACCCAAACTTACAAAAATACATCATGAATTGCCATAACATGGCGGCTGAGTGGCGCAGTGGGCAAGGCACTCGCCACTAACGCAGGAGATGCTGGTATCGAGCCCAGCTCTCGGCGTTGCTACCGGCTTGGCCAGTCGTTGCACTAACACATATTGGCAGTGTTAGAGGGTGGGAAAGCCGGTGGGTGGGGATCGGACGTTGTGGACAGCGACTCCTACAGGTCGGTTGGGTGGCGCCTGTACAGCGGAAACAGGAAGTATCGGGGACAGCGTGAGCCTTCCATGCGTTACTCCTCGCCACTGAGAGATCACGCTGTCTGGTGAAAAGATGCAACAACTGCCTCCTTGTGTACCGGAGGGGACACGTGATGCAAGGCTTCTATCCTCACTGCAGCCGACCAGTGGGAGGCATAGTCTAGCAACGTTCGAGACAGGGGAGGGGAGAATTGAGGGGAGGCGAAATTGGGATGGGAGAAAAATTGAAAAATAAGGAGAAAAAGTGGATAAAAAAAAAGAATGAATTGCCATAACATACATTTATAAACTACTGATAAAGAACACAACAAACCATGAATTTGAAATGTATATGAAATGTATTTATTTAATTATAAAAGTACATCACAGCAATAATCTAATTTGCTGAGTGTAATGTTAAGTTGCTCACCACCTCATAACATATGTACATACAATTTTGTAACACTTTTATAAACACTTTTAAAAACAAACATGTTCTACTATCCTTTCTATTTCTCACCCCTTTTTCAACTCTCCATTTCTTACCCCCCCCCCCCCCCCCCCCTCCGTCCCTCAACCTTAAACCCCAACATTGAGCAACATTCTGATTTATTTGTACTGACTTATTAAAAAATTCTACTGACCTGACATCATGCTAGAAGGGGTATAATATTTCATCTATGGCACAATGAAATCTAATGAGAGGTATGTGGCTGGTTGACGTTTTCAACCAGCAGATCTATTCTGGGCTTGGTTTTTGAAAGTGCTATTCTGAGGTCATGCTGAGCATTTAGTCTGTTTCTGCATTTGTTTTTCAGGTATGCTAGAGTAGAAAACCCAGATTCACATACGTATGTGGTGCCAAACTGAATCAACACATCTACAGCTAAAAAATAATAATAAAAAAAGAAATGATTGGCGACCCAATAAAAACTGATCCGCGAAACACTGGACTAGAGTACTCATTTATCTGGGTGTTTCTACTTGTGTACTTCTTCCACCACTGTGTACATGTTTCCATGGCTTTCCGTTGACTTGGTTGAAATAGGTGCTCGCTAACGTCCAGGCCAGGTGTGCGTGTATGTGTGTGTGTGTGTGTGTGTGTGTGTGTGTGTGTGTGTGTGTGTGTGTACTTCTGTACAGTAAGTGCAGTGTGGTCTGATGCATCCCTCACCACCAGGTAGCTCTGAATGTGCTACAAGCCAGTGGTTGTGCGAGACATAATTCGGCGTGCAGACGGATCGCTCATAGTTCATACGGTTGACTGGCTTTAGTGTCTGCACTGTGGAATTATTAGTCCAATAGGTGGAAGACAGACAGCTTGGAGAACATGGTCCTTTGTGTTTCATATTCATATTTACACACTCACTCACTCACCCACTCACTCACCCACTCACTCACTCACTCACTCACTCACTCACTCACTTACTCACTGAGGAAGGAACCTCGGGGTCATCTTCGACAGTAATTTTAAATTCGATAGACAGGTCAGCGCCGTAGTAAAAAATAGCTTCTATCACCTTAGACTCCTGGCGAAGACAAAGGCATACCTCTCCCAAAGTAACCTAGAGACGGTGATACATGCCTTTGTCACCACCCGCCTCGACTACTGCAATGCTCTGTACACTGGCATTGACAAGTCCCTCCTCCGCCGCCTACAACTGGTGCAGAACGCAGCCGCGCGCCTCCTCACTAAAACAAGAAAATACGAACACATCAGCCCAGTTTTGGCCTCGCTCCACTGGCTGCCTATTAGCTTCAGGATCGATTTTAAATTAGCACTAAATGTTTTTAAATCATTAAATGGCACGGCTCCCTCCTATCTGTCCGAGCTCCTGCACCGCCACACCCCCCACCGATCCCTCAGATCAGCTGACCAGATGCTATTGGTGGTACCCAGAACCAGGCTCAAAACTAGGGGAGACAGAGCTTTCTCCACCGCAGCGCCTAGACTGTGGAACAGCCTCCCCCTCAGCGTACGGACTGCCCAGACCGTACAGGCTTTTAAATCACTCTTGAAAACCTACCTGTTCTCCTTGGCCTTCCCCCCTACTTAACTACCACTAGACCCCTGACCCTTCTATCCTCTTTGTTTTACTGTGTCCTACCAGTTTTTATTACTTTCATTGCTTTATTATGTTTTTAATCTCATATCTTGCACCATATTGTTTGTTTTGTTGCTTTCATTGCTTTGCCGTGTTTTTTTTTTTTTTTTTTTATTTATTTCTTTTAATCTTATACCTTGCCTCACACTAATTTGTTTTTATCAACCTGCTTGTGAAGCACTTTGGTGTCAGCTACCGCTGCCTGGAAATGTGCTATACAAATAAAACTGACTTGACTTGACTTACTCACTCACTCACTCACTCACTCACCCACTCACTCACTCACCCACTCACTCACTCACTCACTCACTCACTCACTCACTCACTCACTCACTCACTCACTCACTCACTCACTCACTCACTCACTCACTCACTCACTCACTCACTCACTCACTCACTCACTCACTCACTCACTCACTCACTCACTCACTCTCATTTTGTACATCCTTATCTGGTAAGAGTTGTAGCACATTTCATCTCACGGATTGTACATTAAATTTGTATATTAGATTCGATTCTAAATGTATTGTCATCATGCAGCACAAGTACAGTACAATGAAAAGAGGTTGGGCATCCAACCAGAGTGCAAATGTAACAGTAAAGTGCAATAGTAAATTAATATACAATGTACAGGTGATTAAACTAGGTATAAAATATATAAAGTAGTACTACTGGGTGTAGTGTTCAGATGTACAGAGTTGTAATATAATATGTACAGTGATACAGGTATAAAGACACTATGGTAGTAAGTCATACTGGCCAGCAGCGTAACTAGTAAGAGTAGGTAAGGGATATGTACAGATATAGATATAGTATCTACAGATATGTAAAAAGTAGGGATGTTCGATATTGGCTTTTTTACCGATACCGATATTGTCCAACTCTTAATTTCCGATACCGATATCAACCGATACCGATATATGCAGGGTTCCCCCCCCCCCCCAAAAACTGAATAATTTCAGGTAATTAACATTACATATCTGTTGGTGTGGAATTAACACAACATTATGCATACTTTTGACAATAAATAAAATAAGAATTTGTTCTTACTTGCTTGCCTGGGTAAATAAAGGTTAAATAAATGTAAAAAATGATTTAAAAAAAAATATATATCGGTAGGCCGATAATATCGGACATCCCTAGTAAAAAGGATTATATTATGCAGGTATGTACAGACAGATATATATATATATATATATATATATATATATATATATATATATATATATATATATATATATATATATATATATATATACACACAGTAAGAATAAATATATATATACTGTATACAGCATTAATGTACATGCTATCATACAGAGTAATATGGGTTATATGCAGGTGTATAAGTAGGCCAGAGCTATACTATGTGTGTGTGTGTTCGTGTTCCCAGGGTGGCAGAACTGGTTTGAATACACACAATGGAAACCAGTGCACGGCTCCAGCAGCCCCACTATAGTAGACAGGCCGCGTGTAGCATAATGACAAGCAAGCAGTGCAAAAATGCGGAAGCATTCGTCACCGCACGCCACTACGGTAAAGCGCCTTTCTTTTCAGGCCCGCTTTGGGAGCTGTCGCGCGGAAATAGGCTGTCTATTGCCATTCTCTTTGACAAACTCTAACCTTAACCAGCTCCTTAACAGCGCCTAAACTTAACCGTTCTAACCTTAACCAACTTTGAAACAATGCCTAACCTTAACCTTAACCTTAACCATGCCTAACCTTAACCATAGAAAGAATATTGCCATTCTCTTTGACAAACTCTAACCTTAACCAGCTCCTTAACAGCGCCTAAACTTAACCGTTCTAACCTTAACCAACTCCGAAACAATGCCTAACCTTAACCTTAACCTTAACCATGCCTAACCTTAACCGGCGAAAGAATACACGTTAAAAAAAAATCACGTTAAAAAAAAAAAATTTGATGGGATTCGAACTCGCCAGCAAACGAGCTGTAGGATCCACAGCCATGCAGTCTTGCCCATTGAGCTATTTCTGGATACTGAATAAGGGGCGGTGACTTATATATATTGAGCTCCGCTCGTGTCGAACCAAGGCGGGATCTCATGCGCATGCGCGGGCACCTCGCGCGAGCACGCCGGCGCACGCACGCACCTGGGCGCTGGGCGAAGGAAAATGAAAGGCGCATTACCGCACGCCACTACGGTAGAATGCTTCCACATTCTTGCACTGCTTGCTTGACATTAAGGAACAGGCAGACAGGCCGTGGCATTACCAGTGACAGCCCATGAGCGCAGTAGAACCACCGCTCTGCTCTCACCGTCAGTAACAGACGCACTGGATCATTACTGATGACAACAATTAAACACACTCGACAGACACAGAGATTGTGGGACTAAAGTCGATTGAGGAAATAGTTCTGAAACATCACAAGCAGTCCGTGAGCGGAGCACTGAACCGGGTTTTTTTTTATAATAATATGACAATTAACCAATAATATGTGACGGTCTAAAATGGTAAATGGCTGGATTTATATACTGTAGCGCTTTACAATTTGTTCCTCACATTTTACCCATTCACACACCGACGGCGGAGGCGACCATGCAAGGTGCCAACCTGCTCATCAGGAGCCATTAGGGCGTTAAGTGTCTTGCTCAAGGACACTTCGACGCGCTGCCCGGGAGGAGCGGGAATCGAACCGGGAACCTCTGGATTACCAGACGACTGTTCTACCTCCCGAGCCACTGTCTCCCCCAGGTTTAGGTAGGATTGTGCCGGCAGAGAAGATTCTCCAGAAATGACGAAAAACGTTGCACGATTCAGAAATAGGTCAAAATTGAGATATTGCCCATCTTGAGTGCTTTCTGCGATCTGTTGTTGTGCATGTTTTTCCATTGGGTTTCTCTTATCGGGGGGGGGGGGGGGGGGGGACCCTTGCGAGCACAGAGGGGGAGAACATGCAAACTCCACACAGAAAGGCCTGGGAGATGCCCCACCTGGGTACCTGGCATCATGGAAACCTGGTCCCCAAGCGGGAATCGAACCCTGGACCTTCTTGCTGTGAGTTAACCACTTAACCACTTAACCAGTTAACCACTACACCACCGTGCCGCTATATTTGAAAAGTTCTCTATCCGTTTCCTTATTTGCAAAACTTAATACGACTTGTAAATGTGTTAATTATTGTTAACTTGTCCGGCTGTATACTTTCCCTCTCTGTCTAAAGAACTACAGTTGTGTCGTGAGGGGAGGGGCTGAATACTTTCGGTCTCAGGTGTCGGAGACAGACGCGCAGAAATGCCAGCTACCAAATCCATTCCGAGACAACGGACCCAGTAGGCTACTTTGTTTGGCGGCGTGAACATATGCAGAGAAACATTAATATCTTTAGAAACGTTTGTGTTAAACTGTATCTCTCCGTCAAAATTGAAAGTGTATAGCATAAAGACATAAGGCATATAATAAAGACTTTTCTATAATGACCAAATACCGAAAATATGACCATCGGTGAGAGTTGTATTACTCATGTATTCTGTGCTACAGACTCTTTTCATGTGTCACGTCAATACTGCCCAACAACAGCAGCAGTACACGCACACGGACTGAAACTGAGAGAAATGACATCAAAGTTTACCTCCTGCCTCCGGTGTTTGGCACCCTCCTACGCAGAGCTGTCTCCACGCCTGTAGATCACAGCCTCTGGAAAACAGCCTGCTAAACACCTCCGCCCAAGAGGGCAAAGATTTGTAACAAACCGGGACATCTCTGTGATGAAATTAGTAGTAGTAGTAGGGGCGACAGTGGCTCAGGAGGTAGAGCAGTCGTCTGATAATCCAGAGGTTCGCGGTTCGCGGTTCGATTCCAGCTCCTCCCGGGCAGCGTGTCAAAGTGTCCTTGAGCAAGACACTTAACCCCCTAACTGCTTCCGATGTGCAGGTTGGCACCTTGCACGGTCGCCTCCGCCGTCGGGGTGTGAATGTGTGAGTGAATGTGTAAAATGTGAGGAACAAATTGTAAAGCGTTTTGGATAAAAGCTGCTATATAAATGCACCTTTGACCATGGTAAAATAGTCAAGTCAAGTCAAGAGTTTTATTTGTCACGGCATACAAGTATACAATGAAATGCGGGTGGTCTTGCCTGCAACGATGTGCAATAACATATAATAGAATCCAATAGAACAACATTGTGCAATAAACAAGTAACATTGTGCAATAAACAAGTAACATATTAGGGCATATCAGTATATGTACATAAGTTATTTACAGAGCATGGAGGACATGCTAGGTCCTTTGGTAGTGTCTTTCTGTACATGCTAATTTATACAATCTCAAGTTATACTATACTATTCTTAAAGTGACCTTTCCTTAGTGGCCATAAGTGTGGGCGTGTGCAGCAGCATGAGTGTGTGCCTGCTCATGTTAAAGTGGCTGCTAGTGTGTGAGCGTGTACAGTGTGTGTGTCGTGTGTGTGCTCATGTGTGCTTGTGCGTGGAGAGTTCAGTGTTCAGGGCTCTGATGGCCTGGGGGAAGAAGCTGAGCCGAAGTCTCTCTGTCCTAGTAGCTGGTGTTCGCAGGCGTCTGCCGGACCGCAGCAGCATGAACAGGCTGTTGTTGGGGTGGTGAGGGTCTTTCATTATTCTGCAGGCTCTAAATAACATGGCAAAATGCGGCTATTGCCTCGAATTGGGTGCATACTACAGAGTATCACTAACAACCAAATATTAAGCTGGTATGAGTTATGCAGTGATGTACAGTAGTTATCAGAAAAGTAAACAGACTATAACGCTATCTCTATTCTGTGTGAGGAAACCATGCCTTTATGTCAAGCTGACTTGACTACTGTAACGCACTCTTTACTGGCCTCCCGGGACAAAACACACGGAGAGACTTCAGCTTAGGGGGCGATTCTTTGCTCAAATGTGAATCACGATTTTTTTCTCTCTAAGAATTGAGATCACGATTCTCTCACACGATTCTTATTTTTTCAATCAAATCATTTATTGCACTCTCTCTTAACACTTTGGATGCCCAACCCGAGTTTCTCGGGTTTACCCCCCGCGGGTTGAATGCCCATAACGAGAATATTCGTTTTTTCTCTATTTTTTTTTTATTATTTATTAGCGATCTGAATTCATATTTCATCAACCGAGTCTACCGTTGGAAAATCAGCCACCCGGGGCGCTCAGATGTGAAAAAAGCGCCCCCTATCGTCTCCCAGATGGTAATTCACCCTTTTGGATTGGACTCAGTGAAAATGAATGAGAAAAAAAGACCCGGACTCCACATTTTACTTCTCACTCATGTAACCGGGGTCGATCAGCTTCATGCTGGACCCTCAGAGCAGCGGGGATTATGTGTTTTTACTGTATACGCAGTGGATCAATAAAAGGATACATTTTTTTGAATGGCGATCAGGAATTGGAATAATCCATTTGGATACCATCTGATCTCAGGTAAGGAATCTATGTTACCAGTCTTTTGATAATCAGACCCTGTTTTCTCGGAGATATAAGCTTTTTATTTTTTTTGTGATATGGCTGTTTGACTCTAAGAGCGATCAGGAACTGAGAGAATCGATTTTCAGCGCGCGGCACCAGCGTGCATACGCACACATATACTATCGATAATCTAGCGTTTATTTGAAAACGATTCATAAATAGGCCAACAAATGACAACGTTCTAGAATATTACAGTACATCAGCGATTATCATGGAATCCTCTTTTTTTTCGTGAAAACGAGGGGTTTTCTAAATGCTATGAAACGGAAATGAACCGATAAAAAAACAATCTGCTTTGACAATGTTGACTGGAAATAGGTCATTGATAATGCGACGGGCAGATTAGACACATAGCCATAATTTAAAACATAGATTAGGCGATATTAACATACAAAATAACTCAAGTCAGAATCGTCATCATTTAAAAAAGTTAAGTAATTTTTTTTTTAATAAAAGAAATTGTCATAATTTAGAAATGAGATTGCATAGGTCTATGAATCGAGATCGCAATTTTATTTCGATTAATCGCCCAGCCCCACTTCAGCTCATTCAAAACTCTGGGCTATTAACTATAGAACCAAGTGGAGAGAGCACATCAGTCCAGTGTTAGCTACTCTGCACTAGCTTCTGGTAATGTTTAGAATTGATTGTAAGGCCCTCCTCCTTATATATAAAGTACTAAGTGGAATAGGAACAAGCTACGTTGCCAATCCTCTTGTCAACTATGTTCCCCCAAGAACATTACGGTCCTCTACTACTGGTTTACTGAAGGTTCCCAGCAACGGAACAGCCAGAAGAGAATCAGGGATGCAGCCCTGTACTGTGAAAAGGTTCATTATCGCTGCAGTCACACGTTCAGTGAGAGACGTCTGAGCACATTCTGTCTCCGTCTCCGTCTCTGTCTCACACCCGCACGCATGTTCACTCTCGAGGCTTCAGGTAGGGAGAGGCGCATGTTGACAGATCCTCTTGATCCTGTCAGTTTGTGCGTGTGTGTGTGTGTGCGTTTCTGTGTGTGTGCGTGCGTGTGTGTGTGTGTGTGCGTGTGTGTGTGTGTGCGTTTCTGTGTGTGTGCGTGCGTGTGTGCGTGTGCGCGTGCGTGTGTATGTAGGCTGCTTTCTATCTTGTATGCTGCTGTCGTCGTTAAGATAAGATAAGATGTACTATTAATTGTCACTGTTGTTGCAGCCTTAGGTCTCAGCAAGACTATAGATATCGCCCTGGTCACGTTTTACGTTTTTTCTTTTTTGCCTGATGGAAGAAAATTACTTCTATCTTATCTGTCCTTTATTAACTCATTTTATAGTGTCCCTGGATATTTACTTTATGGAATTTACACACAACAGTAATATAATATACATTATTATTATTATTATTATTATTATTATTATTATTATTATTATTATTATTATTATTATTATTATTATTATTATTATTATTATTATTATTATTATTACTACTACTATTATTATTGCTGTTGATGTTATTATTAATAATAATACAAATGCATAATGAATAACCATTATGTCAGATTCAGATTTCAGATTCAGAGTTTTATTTGCCACATGGAAACAATACAATCATAGAGTTTTTCATATACAAAATCATAAATACCATACCATGGGCAAAAGGAGCAGGAAGAAGAATAAATCTTATAGTTACCTGCCCCCTTATTCCTAAACTAAACTAAAGTATTACTTGATGGTCGGCGTACAACCTAATTAAATGATGATGATAATAATAATAATAATAATAATAAAGACTAAAAGAAAAAAAAAGAAAAGATCTCACTATTCAGATCACATTTGACTTTCATACTGACAATTTTTTTTTTTTTTTTATAATTATTTTTGAATTGACAATCATCATGTATGACCCAGTGTTCAGACAGCGTTCTGTGCACAGCTCTCCGTGACTCACACAGTGGGTTCTAACGTGGCGTGTCGGCTCATGTATGGTATGTTCTGATGCTGCTGTATTTGCTGTAGGTGGGGCTGTGTGTGTGTGTGTGTGTGTGTGTGTGTGTGTGTGTGTGTGTGTGTGTGTGTGTGTGTGTGTGTGTGTGTGTGTGTGTGTGTGTGTGTGTGTGTGTGTGTGTGTGTGTGTGTGTGTGCGGTCATAATGTTATATAATTCTACCTTCAATCTGTGGCTAGTTATGTTCAGTCCTTGTGGCAAGGGGAGTGGGTTTCTTCATGGGGCGCTTATCCTTATCATTAGGGCACAAGTATCACGTTTTATTATAGTAATAATTGTGTCTGAATAAACACAACGAATCATGCAACCAGTCAAACTCAAAGTCATCTTGCCTTTTGAATTAATTTATTCTTTCTCTTTCTCTCTCTCTCTCTCTCTCTCTCTCTCCCTCTCCTCTCTATCTCTCTCTGTCTATCTCTCTCTCCCTCTCTCCTCTCTCCTCTCTCTCTCTCTCTCGCTCTCTCTCTCTCTCTCTCTCTCTCCCTCTCCCCCCCCATCTCTCCCCCCCCCTCTCTCTCTCTCTCTCTCTCTCTCTCTCTCTCTCTCTCTCTCTCTCTCTCCCTCTCTCTCTCCCCCCCCCCTCTCTCTCCCCCCCCTCTCTCTCTCTCTCTCTCCCCCCCCCCCCCCTCTCCCCCCCCCCCCCCCCTCTCTCTCTCCAGGGCACAGAGCAGGTCACAGCATTCTGCCGCAGCCTCCATGACATCAGTCCCCTGGATCAGAGCCCCATGTCCTCTTCCTCCTCGTCCTCCTCGTCCTCCCTCTCCCCCAGCCCTGTGGCGGCCCTCCCGCCTGCAGGGGGCGCCAGCTCCGCCCAGAGGCAGCTCTCCCACGCTGACAAGCTCCGCAAAGTGGTCAACGAGCTGGTGGAGACTGAGAGGACCTACGTCAAGGTCGGTACAGTGCAGTGATATTACATTAGACAACATGACTGGAAAGACAAGATGTAACGAAAGGGGTGGAACGACGATGAAAGAACACAACACTCTAACTCACCATCTTTAGATAATAAAGTACTCAACCTCTACTGTCTTTAACTATGAATGAACGCAACACTCTAACTTACCATCTTTAGATAATAAAGTACTCAACCTCTACTGTCTTTAACTATGAATGAACGCAACACTCTAACTTACCATCTTTAGATAATAAAGTACTCAACCTCTACTGTCTTTAACTATGAATGAACACAACACTCTAACTCACCATCTTTAGATCATAAAGTACTCAACCTCTACTGTCTTTAACTATGACTGAACACAACACTCTAACTTACCATCTTTAGATCATAAAGTACTCAACCTCTACTGTCTTTAACTATGAATGAACACAACACTCTAACTCACCATCTTTAGATCATAAAGTACTCAACCTCTGCTGTCTTTAACTATGAATGAACACAACACTCTAACTCACCATCTTTAGATAATAAAGTACTCAACCTCTACTGTCTTTAACTATGAATGAACACAACACTCTAACTCACCATCTTAAGATAATAAAGTACTCAACCTCTGCTGTCTTTAACTATGAATGAACACAACACTCTAACTCACCATCTTTAGATAATAAAGTACTCAACCTCTACTGTCTTTAACTATGAATGAACACAACATTGTTCTGTTCCAGAAAAATCTATATAGGCTCTCTAACGTCAAGGAAAAAGTGTATACACAATGAACTAGCTACACATATTGTGATATTAATAGTATCATAATCATCCCAAAATGTTTTTGGGTGCATTTTGCTGTGCTGTCTGGCACATTACCTCCTACTGTACGTGGCAACAGGGTGGAAAGGAATTTACTGGTATTTCTACTGCTGTTTTATTGCTATCGCTGCTGCAAAGTTGGGGAGCCAAAACCCAATAGTTTTCCTCTTATACCTGTATATCGTTCGACACTGATCTACCAGCTCACCATTCAGATTTTTATTTAGTTTTTTATTTAACCTTTATTTAACCATGTAAGTGATTAAGAACAAATTCGTATTTAAAATGGCGACCTGGCAAAAGGCACAGCCTGTTGAGGGACAGGGGGCAGGGGGGTGAAATAAATACAGAGTTAAACCAGGACAAGTTAAAACAAGTTAAAACATGGTGGTAAGACAAACGGAGTAAAATAAAACAGCCACAGCAGGCAGGCAGATGCATGCGGTAGTTTAGGAGCAGTTGCAGGTGTCAGTATTAAATGTCCAGTTTGAAAGCTGATTTGGAGATGAAATTGTCCAGTTTTAAACTTGTTGGTAAATTGTTCTAGTCTGTGGGCACGGCAGACTGTGTTTTGGGGATTTTCAGCATGATGAGATTTGTAGAATGGGTCAACAAACTACACAGGTAGAGAGGTGGGGTGACACACCAAGGAGAGTTGTATAGATAGAACATAAACCAGTGTATTTCAGACGAGTCTTCTAAAACACTATTGTTATCATTTCATACAGTATGTTGAAAGTATTACCGACATATATTCTCACATATAAACAGTAGGGGTGTAACGATGCGACCTCACAACGATTCATTTCGATTACGATTATTCAGGCAACGATTCAATGCATCATGAAATCTCTTCATTTGACCACGATTCGATTCGATTTGATTCGATGGATTTTCTATCAGTTAATTCCCCAAAAAATGTTGAATACACAAATGTGGCTGGGGGAACTGATTCACTCAGCATGAATGGACTATAGGCCAATAAAAACAATACACACACAAAAAATACATAAAAAAAATAATAATATATATATTTTTTTTAATTAATTTAGATTATAATCGATTCTAACATATTCAAATCGATGCAGTTGAATCGTCACATTAGAATCGATGCATTTCTATTAATCGATGCATCGTTACACCCCTAATAAACAGCCTATATGGGAGACCAAGTATTTGTAATGTATGTGTTGATTTACACACAGCTACAGCTCTTAATGCCCTTCACACCCAGTCTCTGCCTGCCTGCCTGCCTTGTTTGAATTCGTATAGACAAAAGTGTTGTCATTTACATATGAAAACCAATATCTCCCATATATTTTATATACTGTATGAAAGGCTATATATCTGACACGCATCCCAGTGTCACAGAGACCAACTCGGCCTGGTAGGAACGCACCACGTCAACTGATGTTTGTTTGTGTGTCACGGAAGATTACCATCACACCTGTGGAGGAGCTGATTTGACACCGTTCACATTCCATTATGACAATCAACTGTGACAACAACTGCCACAAGCACAACCGCTGCTACACACACACACACACACGCACGCACGCACGCACGCACGCACGCACGCACGCAAGAAAATATATAAAAATGGGAGAAAAAGTGGATCAAAAAAAATAAATACTAAATATAAAATAAATAAAATAATAATAAATATACTAAACTTTTTTTCAGAAAGTTATATTCTAATATTGTTCTATTATAGTCAGAAAACATTATTATCTATGGGTTTCACATTTAGTATATTATGATTGAACAACCTCATTTTCATCTTAAAAATAAGGGATATGATGATGTGTCTCGGGGGCCATAAAATCAAATTACAATGGGATTATAATGGTTTTGAATGCATATAATGTTAGTTAGGATGTAGTATTAACTATATCGAGTGATACTCTTTTCCTTTTAGTGGTCAGCACTGAGTTAGACCCCGGGTCAACATTGACCCGCTAACAACGGTCAGTGGTGCCAATCAAATCAAATCAAATCAAATCAAATCAAATTTATTTATAGGGCCCGACAACACACGTTAATGTCCCCATGGGCCGTACAGATCTTCTTTAAACAAGTCAAGAAGAAAACATAACAATAAGTCAAGAACAGAACAAGAACACCATAAGGTGCAAACATTTTTAGATGGATGCAAATAAATGAAAGAATGCAAGCACTCCCAGACATACCCCACGCGAAGGTAAGGAAAAACTCACTAAAACCTAACAATAGGGAAAAAAGCTCCACAGGCAGTGTGGAGGAGAGAAACCTTAGAAGGGCCATTCAAGGGGGGATCTCCCTTCTTAGATGTTGGTGATAGTAGTGTTGCAGACGGACAGTTGGTAAGCATGCACTCAAGTGTGTAGTGGAACACAGATGAGTGCATGCAATAGCAACTGTACATTTTGAAAAATTAAAGATAGAGCTAATAGCGATAGCAACTGAACATTTTGAAAGATTAAAGATAGAGCTGATAGCAATCTATTTGAGGCACAGGGGCGGCGCAAAGAGGGTCACGTCCTCCCCGTCTTAGTCAAGGGACATTTAACACTCCGGTCGTTGCTCAGGGACAGCCGGAGACAGGGATCAGTGGTGCCAATCAGTGGTGCCAGTTCCTAACACAACACACTGTGTGCCTCTTGCGTGTGTCTTGCGTGTGTCTTGCGTGTGTCTTGCGTGTGTCTTGCAGGACCTGAGCTGGCTGATAGAGCGCTACCTGACGCCCCTGCAGAAGGAGAGCTTCCTCACACGGGATGAGGTACTGTATAGTTACACACAGTTATATATGTAGTAGTAGTAGTCGTTTATTTTTTCAGTCATCAGCTCACACAATACAATATACACCATCATTTATCAATATTTGATTATTTACAGTGACTGAAAAGGTACAGACTGAAGCATAGTGCCTGTCCTATATTCTTACCAAAAAAATACAAAAATGTAGACTCCAAAACAGTATTCTAAAGGGGAAAAAAAGCAAGCTAAACAGTATTATTCACCCTTGTAGTTTTCAAAAATAGCTTTTTACAAACCTTTTTCTTAAAAACCAAAATTGAATTACTCATTCTTAACAGATGGCTTGTTTTCAAACTACAGGTCGACCCCCACATCATGTGTGTATTATGGTCAAAAACATCCCAGATTGGGTTTTTAAACATGGGCATTGACCAAAACCTGTGTCTGTGTGTGTGTGTGTGTGTGTGTGTGTGTGTGTGTGTGTGTGTGTGTGTGTGTGTGTGTGTGTGTGTGTGTGTGTGTGTGTGTGTGTGTGTGTGTGTGTGTGTGTGTGTGTGTGTGTGTGTGTGTGTGTGTGTGTGTGTGTGTGTGTGTGTGTGTGTGTGTGTGTGTGTGTGTGTGTGTGTGTGTGTGTGTGTGTGTGTGTGTGTGTGTGTGTGTGTGTGTGTGTGTGTGCGTGTGTTGTGTAGCTGGACGTCCTGTTCGGGAACCTGGGGGAGATGGTGGAGTTCCAGGTGGAGTTCCTCCAGACGCTGGAGGACGGCATCAGACTGGTCCCTGACCTGGACCGTCTGGACAGGGTGGAGCAGTTCAAGGTGAGACTTACTGAGGGACGTTTCTGTCTTAACGGTTGTGTTTCAGTGACGGGGACGACGCGTCTAGTTTTTTTACCAACGGATTTCCAGTTAGCGCGTTCGCGTTCTGCGATCTGATTGGCCACTGACGTTTTTCTGGTGCGATCTGATTGGCCACTGACGTTTTTCTGGTGCGATCTGATTGGCCACTGACGTTTTTCTGGTGCGATCTGATTGGCCACTGACTGACGTTTCTGGTTCATGTGACATGTGCGCCCATTTCCGCCTCTAACAGCCTGCAAACTACCTAACGCCTAGTTCTATCACTGGTTAAGCTTATTAGGCGACTCTTTCGAAGTTGGTTAAGGTTAGCCCCTTTCGTGACTGCGTGTAGCCTGGGGCTGTACCGCAGTCACTCTCACGTAGACCGCAACCAGTGTCGTAATAAGGTACCAAGCGTGGACGGGGGGCTCGCGGACTGTGGTGGGTCAAAAATATATCAGATATGAATTTCAAAGATACCCAGCGTACAATATGGGTTTAACACATCTTTACAGTGGGGTCTGGAAGCTCGGAGTTGCTAATAAACAGTTTAAAACATTGTTACTCCACGAGTGGTTCTCACAGAGCGAGCCGTGTATTTCCGCCATTGGTGTCACCGCGCATGCGCACCAGGCATTTGGCTGCATGGTCCAGGCATTACAGGCGGAAATACACGGCTCGCTCTGTGAGTGTAAACAGTTTTAAACTGTTTATTAGCAACTCCGAGCTTCCAGACCACACTGTAAAGATGTGTTAAACCCATATTGTACGCTGGGTATCTTTGAAATTCATATCTGATATATTTTTGACCCACTGCGAGAGCCCCCCGTCCACGCTTGGTACCTTATTACGACACTGGTTGCGGTCTACGTGAGAGTGACTGCGGTACAGTACTTGTCCTAATAAACTAACCTACACTGTAACACGCAACACTTTGATGAACATTGTTACTCAGCTGCCAGAGTTGTACCCTTCTTGCTGTCTTGTCGTACAGAACTTGTAAGTCGCTTTGGATAAAAGCGTAGCAGCTAAATGACTAAATGTAAATGTAAATGTACAGCCCCAGGCTACACGCAGTCACGAAAGGGGCTTGGTTAAGGTTAGAGTTTGGAATCAGGGCTGGCGTTCTATCGCCCTGCTCTAAAGATAAACTCTAACCTTAACCAACTTCGAAAGAGTCGCCTAAGCTTAACCGGTGATAGAAACAGGCGTCACACGATTGGCGCGACCAGAAACGTCAGTGGCCAATCAGATCGCAGAACGCGAACGCCGAACTGGAAATCCGTTGGTAAAAGTAATCAGGCGACGGGGACGGATCTCGCGGGAGCGTTCCAGGAGGTCCCCAGCCAACCTGAGAATAGTTCAATTCCACTCATATTGTATTTACCTAGAAGTTAAGCACAACAATGACTATTCTACCGTACTGCTGCTAGAATGAATCTACTCCCTCCTCCGTTATCTCCGACTTCTGGGCTAAATCGTATCTAACAACAAACGTTAGATTTGATTAGATTCAAGTACAGTACAACGAAAGTAAGTTTGGCAAATGTAACAGTAAATTGCAATAATAATTATACAATGTACAGGTGATTAAACTGGGTATAAAATATATACATTAGTACTAGGGATGCTCGATATTGGCTTTTTTACCGATACCGATATACCGATATTGTCCAACTCTTAATTTCCGATACCGATATCAACCGATACCGATATATGCAGGGTTTCCCCTGCATAATTTCAGGTAATTAACATTACATATCTCTTGTTGTGGAATTAACACAACACTATGCATACTTTTGACAATAAATAAAATCAGAATTTGTTCTTACTTGCTTGCCTGGGTAAATAAAGGTTATAGAAATGTAAAAAAAATATATAATTTTTTTTAAAACCGATACAGATATTTTCTGATATCACATTTTAATGCCGATATCGGCCGATAATATCGGTAGGCCGATAATATCGGACATCCCTAATTAGTACTACTGAGATATATGTACTGTACAGAGTTGTAGTATAATATGTACAGTGATACAGGTATAAAGACAGTATGGTAGTAGTCATACTGGCTAGCAGTGTAACTTGTAAGATATGTAGACTATAGTATGAGCTGGAAACATCTTCTCACCTTCTCACGAATAACATCTTCTCAGGTGGGGATCCCTGGGACGAAACCTTATCACATCATAGTCCATGGCCTATTAGGTATCTATTTGGGGGAACCTGACATGAAACAGTTTGAGAACCTTGTAATGACATAGGTGGCCGAGTAGCGCAGCGGACTAAGCGTCTGTCTACCATCGCAGAGACACTGGTATCGAATCCGGCCGGCCGTGATACTGGCTCGATTGGCAGAGTCAGCGGGAGGGAAGCCGGTGGGGTGGTAATCTGCTCGTTGTAAACAGCGACTCCTACAGGTCGGTCAGGGTGCCTGCACAGCGAGGGAGGGAAATGGTGAAGGTAGTGTGATCCTCCCACACGTTACACCTCACCCAATGAGAGTCCGCGCTGGCAGGTGAAAAGAGAGCCGCTGGCTGTCTCCTATGTATCGGAGGAAGCATGTGATAGACTTCAGGGCTCCCTAGACCGACCAGTGGGGGGCAAATGTGGAAGGTGAGGGGGGAATTGGCATAACGACTAAAATTGGGATGGGAGGAAAATACGAGAAAAATAGGAGGAGAAAAAAGTGGATACAAAAAAAAGAACCTTGTAATGACATCCAGGTCCTCTCTGTGTCTCTGCAGAAAGTGCTCTTCTCTCTGGGCGGGTCCTTCCTCTACTACGCCGACCGCTTCAAGATATACAGCGCCTTCTGTGCCAGCCACACCAACGTCCCCAAGGTGCTGGCTAAAGGTATATATCACTTACTAACACAAACATGCCTTCCTGACTGGTATACTGTCTACTAGTAGTGTTACACTTTTGAGACGCAAAGCACCTCGTAGTCACCGGGCAATATCACTCATTCGCGGTTAGCCACTCTGCCCCTAGTGGTGGCTCACAGACATGTCACTTTGTGTAAAACACGGCTCAGGTCAGTCAGGTGCACAGAAGTTATAATAAAAAATCTGATTTTAGTTATAAGAATGTGCAGGTGTGAAACTGGTGGTTCCAGGTGGCTCTGATCTCTCAGGATTGTGACGGCCTTTTTATGCCCTGTAGTATTACTACAGGTGTAGGGCTATAGGTGTCATCCTCATTAAAAAGGATGGTCCATTTGCATGTTCCTGGTATCTGATTCTAGGGACATCTATGGATCTCAGGGAATGTATTCCCAGTGTCAGAAATACTGTGTCTGTTACTAGGCTTGAGGAAATTGTAATGAACCAAATGAGAATATCATTTCAATTTTTTTTTTATCTTTGACTGTGAATAACACCATGCTAAAATTGACCAGACCTGAAAAATCTAAGCAAATGAATAAATGGAAGATGATTAAACGGAAGGTTTTGTAGATACAGTACTGAATTCTGCCATCCGGACACATGCCATTTGAAATATGAATGATTATAGAATATAGAATATCAGGCCTAAAATGGTTATGCGATTAAAATGCGATTAATTAGATTCATTAATTGATTAAATAAAGTGTTTTTTATTTTCCCTTTTTTAACATAAAACTAGACACACAATACATTAACAGTAGAAATCCACAATAAATCACAGGACTATGACCAAGAGCATATGTATTGTATTGTATTGTATTTATTATGTGTATATCTTTTAATCTACATTTATTTTGATTTAAGTAATGGACTGTCATTATTAATTATATTAATTGCAAATCCTGTAATTAATTCGATTATATTTTTTTAATCGCCTGACCTAATACATTTACATTTACATTTAGTCATTTAGCTGACGCTTTTATCCAAAGCGACTTACAAGTTCTGTACGACAGGTCATCAGGAAGGGCACAACTCTATCAGCTGAGCAACAATGTTCATCAAAGTGTTGAGTGCTACAGTGTAGGTTAGTTTATTAGGACAAGTGCATGACAGTAAGGTTAGTTAGGGTTAGATTTTTTTTTTTTTTTTTTTTTTTTTTTAATTCAGATAATGGTTGAAGAAGTGCGTCTTTAGTCGACGGCGGAAGATTGGACGTGATTCGGCTGTCCTAACTGGGGTGGGTAGTTCATTCCACCATTGTGGGGCAAGGACTGAGAATAGGCGACTTCTCTTTGATGACCCTCCCGGAGCTCGGATAGGAGTAGGTCTGAGGCGGCCAGAAGATGCAGAGCGTAGGGGTCTTGAGGGTATGTAGTTAGAGACCATTGACCGGAGGTAGGCGGGAGTGGTTCCCTTTGCCGCACGGTATGCTAGGTCGAGGGTCTTGAAGCGGATTCGTGCAGCAATGGGGAGCCAGTGCAGGTCCCTAAGAAGTGGGGTGACATGGGCCGACTTCGGTAGGTTTGAGATCAGGCGGGCCGCTGCGTTCTGAATGAGTTGAAGAGGCTTAGTGGCAATAATAAATAGTTTTAATATGTCTCCCCCCTCCCTCCAGCTAAGTGGGATCCAGACTTCAAGGCGTTCCTGGCCGAGAGGAACCCCAGACAGCAGCACTCGTCCACCCTGGAGTCCTACCTTATCAAGCCCATCCAGAGGGTCCTGAAGTACCCACTGCTGCTCAAGGAGCTGTACGCCCTGACCCACCCCGACAGCGAGGAGCACTACCACCTGGACGGTGAGGAGGCCGCGCTGCCTGCTACATGTGTGTGTGTGTGTGCGTGCTAGGGCTGTCCCCGACTAAGGATTTGGATGGTCGACTACGATAGGCCAAAATTATATTATACTTTTTTAAATTTTTTTTTATTCCATTTGGGCTGTGGGGGGTGAAGCTTAATGTCTGAAGGAGTCGACTGAAGGCTTCTTGTTCTCTGCGAAAGCATGCAATTGGTCCACTGATGGATACATCTTGATATTTGTCTAGTCTAGTGTGTTCATTAGATGGTGAAATCCTCTTTCAGTGCCTCTGTGCCTGTTTTCGTAGGCAGTTAGCCTCTGGTATGCGCGCCATTAGCGTTAGCCACGCTTCTAGGCCTCTTTTCTTTTGGAAAGAATGATATTTTTTATTTTTTTTTAATATAATAATTTGTATTCGACTACGGCTCCTTTCGACCGATTAGTCGACTAATCGACTAATAGGGGTCAGCCCTAGTGCGTGCGTGCGTGCGAGCTCCGTCCAAACTGAACTGGACACCAAAGTTAGTGTAGGAGAGTCTATTAAACCTTCGACCTATACGCTGCTGTTATTTCTTTCTTTCTTTCTTTGAGTGGATGGGCAGCCCTGCTGTCCGGCGCTGGACTCACAAACAGGGTCACGGCGAGAGGTCTCGCCCCCCACACACACCTCTCTGAGAGAACCTAGAATGCACTAGCGAATTCAGAAGGTCAATTTCACCTTTTTCCATGTGGGTGCTCGTGGAAGAATCGTGAGTGAAGAAGCAGGGGCGGAGAAGTCGGGGGGAGAGACACAATGACTGCACAGGGCCCCTTGCTGAGGGGGGGGGGGGGGGGGGGGACTCAGAGGGTCTGGACTAAAATATTTTTAAAGGCTTTTATTAAATGGTGTGTATGAGTCACGGATGGTCGATGGGAGGAGGGGCCCAGAGATGCATATCATGAATGGGCCCAGAATTCTCTTTGCTACGTGAGTGAGTGAGTGAGTGAGTGAGTGAGTGAGTGCGTGAGTGAGTGAGTGAGTGAGTGAGTGAGTGAGTGAGTGAGTGAGTGAGTGAGTGAGTGAGTGAGTGTGTGAGTGAGTGAGTGAGTGAGTGCGTGAGTGAGTGAGTGTGTGAGTGAGTGAGTGCGTGAGTGAGTGAGTGAGTGAGTGAGTGAGTGAGTGAGTGAGTGCGTGAGTGAGTGAGTGAGTGAGTGAGTGAGTGAGTGAGTGAGTGAGTGAGTTTCCCCACACCTGGGGAAACCAAACATCTACCAGTTAGCCAAAGGGGAATCCGGTTTTGATTTGATGTGATTAGGCTAGGAGTATTTTTATTTTTGTTTACCCCTCAGATAAAAGAACAGGATTCTTTTTAATGAACTGTAGCCGGGTCTATTTTCAGAAGCCCAACATGTGGAATACAGACAGTGTTTCATTGAGCGTAAACAATACTAGACGTTTGCAAGCGTGGGAATGGACTGTTGCCAATTGCTGGAGAGCTAGCGGCTAGAGAACTTGAGAACTGTTAGAGGACTATCTGACTCTTAATAATAAACACTGTTAGGACTATCTGACTCTTAATAATAAACACTGTTAGAGGACTATCTGACTCTTAATAATAAACACTGTTAGGACTATCTGACTCTTAATAATAAACACTGTTAGGACTATCTGACTCTTAATAATAAACACTGTTAGGACTATCTGACTCTTAATAATAAACACTGTTAGGACTATCTGACTCTTAATAATAAACACTGTTAGGACTATCTGACTCTTAATAATAAACACTGTTAGGACTATCTGACTCTTAATAATAAACACTGTTAGAGGACTATCTGACTCTTAATAATAAACACTGTTAGGACTATCTGACTCTTAATAATAAACACTGTTAGGACTATCTGACTCTTAATAATAAACACTGTTAGAGGACTATCTGACTCTTAATAATAAACACTGTTAGGACTATCTGACTCTTAATAATAAACACTGTTAGAGGACTATCTGACTCTTAATAATAAACACTGTTAGGACTATCTGACTCTTAATAATAAACACTGTTAGGACTATCTGACTCTTAATAATAAACACTGTTAGGACTATCTGACTCTTAATAATAAGAGTTCTTCAGCTAGTCAGATAGTAAATTATATTGACCATATTGATCAAATTGTTTACACTGCCTGTGTTGTCTTTTACTACCTGTATACTGTGTTGTTTTACTACCTGTACCCCTCCCCCCCTCCCCCCCATGCTGCTATGATGCCTGAATTTCCCCAAGGGGATCAATAAAGGAATATCTTATCTTATCTTATCTTAAACACTGTTAGGACTATCTGACTCTTAATAATAAACACTGTTAGGACTATCTGACTCTTAATAATAAACACTGTTAGGACTATCTGACTCTTAATGATAAACACTGGTAGGACTGTCTGACTCTTAATAATAAACACTGTTCGGACTATCTGGCTCTTAATAATAAACACTGTTAGGACTATCTGACTCTTAATAATAAACACTGTTATGACTGTCTGACTCTTAATAATAAACACTGTTAGGACTATCTGACTCTTAATAATAAACACTGTTATGACTGTCTGACTCTTAATAATAAACACTGTTAGGACTATCTGACTCTTAATAATAAACACTGTTCGGACTATCTGGCTCTTAATAATAAACACTGTTAGGACTATCTGACTCTTAATAATAAACACTGTTAGGACTGTCTGACTCTTAATAATAAACACTGTTAGGACTATCTGACTCTTAATAATAAACACTGTTCGGACTATCTGGCTCTTAATAATAAACACTGTTAGGACTATCTGACTCTTAATAATAAACACTGTTATGACTGTCTGACTCTTAATAATAAACACTGTTAGGACTATCTGACTCTTAATAATAAACACTGTTAGGACTGTCTGACTCTTAATAATAAACACTGTTAGGACTATCTGACTCTTAATAATAAACACTGTTCGGACTATCTGGCTCTTAATAATAAACACTGTTAGGACTATCTGACTCTTAATAATAATCACTGTTAGGACTATCTGGCTCTTAATAATAAACACTGTTAGGACTGTCTGACTCTTAATAATAAACACTGTTAGGACTATCTGACTCTTAATAATAAACACTGTTAGGACTGTCTGACTCTTAATAATAAACACTGTTAGGACTATCTGACTCTTAATAATAAACACTGTTCGGACTATCTGGCTCTTAATAATAAACACTGTTAGGACTATCTGACTCTTAATAATAAACACTGTTAGGACTATCTGACTCTTAATAATAAACACTGTTAGGACTATCTGGCTCTTAATAATAAACACTGTTAGGACTATGACTCTTAATAATAAACACTGTTAGGACTATCTGACTCTTAATAATAAACACTGTTAGGACTATCTGACTCTTAATAATAAACACTGTTCGGACTATCTGGCTCTTAATAATAAACACAGTTAGGACTGTCTGACTCTTAATAATAAACACTATTAGGACTATCTGACTCTTAATAATAAACACTGTTCGGACTATCTGACTCTTAATAATAAACACTGTTAGGACTATCTGACTCTAATAATAAACACTGTTAGGACTATCTGACTCTTAATAATAAATACTGTTAGGACTATCTGACTCTTACTAATAAACACTGTTGTGAAGGGCCAGATTAAACCGAATATATATATTTATTTATATATATATATTTAATTGTATTTGTATATTCTCTAATATTCCCTGATATCCCTTGTATATTCCTTGTACAATATGCATTGAATATCCATTCTAGCCTACTGAACATCCCATAATAGTCTCCATTCTACTATTGGTCGAGACCTTGGTGCCAGGCTGCCATACCCCCCAGACCCAGTTCAAACGTACCGCTCAACATGTACGAACAAGTCCTAGTTCCGCGTAGGAATCTGGCTACCGCACCACTAATGGTACTATTTGTTCATAGTGCGTATATATACTGCGCTACTAAAGTAGGACTTCCCTTTTAGTCCAGTTTCTTACCCTCCCATAGAGTGACAGACGTAAAGCCTCCCCGCGACGCCACGTGTGGGAGTAAGGCCAAGTTCGGCCTACCATCGGTATTGAGACATCGTGTATATTAATATTTGAATAGTCATATTTGGCACTATATCGTCGAGTTGGACGTAGTCTATTAAGCTAATAATAGTCTATTCATATGTAGTGCTTCGTGCGGTGAGAATACTATCGTAGTCAGTACCCCCATCGTTTCGGGTAGAACTGGCTGCTTATCCAGGGTGGCCGACCCCATGTGAGGCTGCACCCGAGGAGCCCCAGAGCCGACGAGCGAGTGGACCTGCATACCGGATTATTCTACCGACGACAGCCCGCCTTCCCAGGCACGGATTATGCTTTGTATACAGTGATTATTCTATGGATAAAGACCAACACTGCCGTGTGTTGGAAACCCCCCCCCCGGAGAGGACGACAGGTGAGGAGACGCTCTACACGACGAGGTCGCTTCACGTCTCTCCATCGTGGACCGGAGGAAGCCGGCCCACAGAGAGTCCAACTGCTTTCATCTGTGGATCGAGGATCGCTGAGGCACCGAGCCGCACAACCGTGGGTTCTCCCAGGATACCCTCGGCCAGACGGATACAGCCAGACTCTACCCCCCCCCCCTTCTCCAGTTGTCTTACAAGCGACCGGAATTCCCCCCTAGTGTATCCAGTTCTATAATCATTAAAGTATCATTGCTATTATTCCTTAAATATTCCAGGTTGTATATTTACCGCCTGCGCCACCAGAGATTGGACGTTCTCTATTGATATACCAACGAATACTCATTTGCCATAAAAGTGCATCCTATTTCAAATCATAAATGTAATTAAGTGATTGCTCTACATACCTTTTGCTATGTATTAATTATTATTAAACGCAGACTTTCGACTTGGTACATTTGTGTTGGATCGTTTCATCTACGTGGGAGTGTTTACCATAATTATTTATGCCTAGTACTGGGTGGCCAGAGTCTAAAGTACAAGAGGTAGTGGTAGTAAGTATCATATAACAATACAGTCAGGGAATTGTACCCCTCAGTTACAATTGGTCCTTCGAGCCGGATGGTAATTAGTGTAATATTAATATAGTGTTATTAATATTGAAATGGCCTATGATGAACACTCCACGAAACGATCCTCCTAACCAACGCCCACAGCGCGAACGACGGCTCCCTCAGTACTTAGAGGCTTACGCTGTCAGTCAACAACCTAGTCTTCTACTAACAGTAAACGCGGTAAAACTAGAAAGTAAAAGTATGTCTAACCCCAACGCCCAGACTACCCCGACCATAGAGGCCCCTACGGGTTCTAATGTAACTGACCAAGCTCACGGTGGGGACCAGTGGGAACCAGACATGACTTCACACCCCGCCAGTACTGAAGAAGTAGTCCCCGATGAGTCCCGGGAGGAATACAACGCTACCGAGAGAGAACTCGGCACGGAAGAAGACGGGGAGAGCACCGTGGAGATAGAGCTCCAAGGCTCCGCAAGGAGTACCCCGAGGGAAGGCTCCCCTATACAACCGCCTTCTCCCAGCGAGGCAGAGAGGACCCTACAGCAGGCCTTCCTCATCAGCCTGAACGCCGCTGCTGAACGCGACCGACTGCAGATCCAGCAGCGGAGCGAAGAAGAGCATATACGTCTAGAAATAAGACGCATTCAGATGGAAGAGAATGTGGCCCGAGACCAAGCAGACAGCCAGCGAGCAGCTGCTGGTGCTCTACGGGACGCAGAGCGCGACAGACAGCAAGCGCAACTAATAGAACAGAACTAATAGAACATCAGACGGACAACACCCTCTCCCTCCGCCAGAGGCTCCAGGAACTCGTCTAGACACACCTCCAGGGCGGCATCCCCTAGCCGAGTAAACAACCCTGAACTTGACCAACAGACGAGGTCTATACCCCCCACAGACCACCTCCCCCCACCGGTCCAAGCGAGACCTAGCAACCGGGAAGGAGCAGCATATCCTGTGGAGAGGCTAAACCAGAGACTACAAGCACTGGATGACCTAACTGAAGACGAAGAGGAAGAGGAGGAGAACCACGCCCGACGACAGCACAGTACTCTACCGGACCAGGAGGTCCGGTACAGCCCAGGCTATACTCCCGCGGAGCTGCGCTACAGACCCCCGACTCTATACACGGGTGAGCACGACGCACGACCCGCACCGAGGAACAGCACCTGGACAAGCGGGCCATGGTACACTGCCGGTACCAGCCCATACCAAGGAGCGGGAGGAGACTCGCCTAGGAGGCCTCTCCCCCAACGCTCGCCGATGTATCCACAGTCAGCGTCATACATTGGCACGCCTATGGTGCCCGACTTCACCCAAGAGAACCGGGCCCAGTATACAGAACTCTGCATGTGTCTGGAGACCATGTTGGTGGATGTATTGGATGAACGCCATAAATACGCCATCCTACTGAAGCACTTAAAGGTACCCCGCGCACATAATATAGAGCTCGCCTACGCGACTTCCACCACCCCATACACAGCAGCGCTGGTAGCATTGGACCAGAGGTATGGGCGCATATGGGATTACGTGATCCAGGAGATCCGACACATCGACCGCTTACCCCCAGCAATAGACAATCGAGCACTGGACGACCTGTCCATCAGAGTGCAGTCCCTGGTAGGGATGTTGGGAGCGCAGAGAGAGAAGGGGAGGCATGAACTTTACGCCAACTCAAATGTGGAAAGGATCTTGGAGAAGCTGCCGCCCGCTCGACAGGAGCGTTTTAGGCGGCAGAGAGACCACCGAGACCCGAATGGCCCCGAACCGAACCTCCTCGATCTAGCAGACTTCCTGGCGAGAGAAGTCAGCAGCCTACGGCTAGATACATTCGGACGGAGCACCCCTGGCTCCAGAGAAGGAACCAGACGACTAAATGATGGAAGAAGATCGGTGACTGTGATGCACCAATCGGAGTCAGTACCGAGCAGCAGGAGCCACAGTACCCCCTCCAGAACGGAGAAGTGGAAGATAGTGTGCCCCTACTGTGAGAAAGAACACTGGCTAGCGCAATGTGACTCCTTCCCCAAGCTGAACGCGGAGGAAGCAAGTCAATGGATAAAGTCCAACAAGCGCTGTTTTCGCTGTGCGCGCTCACACATGGCAGCCGAATGCCGCTTAAAGAAAAGGTGCACCAAGTGCGATGGAGCCCATCTGGACATACTTCACGACAGTAACAGACGGCGCCCTTCACCCGCACCATCCAGCAGCAAAGCGAGCGTCATGTACATCGATCCCGCCAGCAGCAGTGGAGCCCGAGTACTCCTAAAAGTAGTGCGTGTGACACTAAGCTACCAGAATAAAGTCCTGGACACTTACGCCGTCCTCGATGACGGGTCAGAGAAGACCCTTCTGCTCGCCTCCGCTGCGGCCCAGCTAGGGCTGCGGGGAAGCGAAACCCAAATGACAATTCGGACAATAAGACGAGATTTGAAGACGATAAAGGGCGAGAATGTCTCATTCTCTATCGCAGCAAGCGGCCAGCCTGAGCGACGGTACCAGATTACAGACGCTTTCACCAGCCAAGAAATAGGACTGTCGCGGTACACATACCCCGTCGCCAAGCTGATGGAGAAATATGCACATCTGCGCAAGTTACCGATCCCGCTCATAGACAATGCTATGCCGACCCTGTTGATAGGCTCCGACCATGCAGACCTCATTGTCCCGATAGACCGGGTTCATACCGGACCCCGAGGCTGTCCTGCAGCAGTCGAGACCCGTTTGGGATGGACTCTCCAAGGCCCGCTCGCCAAATCTCTCAACCGAAGTACAGCCACTAGATGTCTCCACTCCCGAGTCACAGAGGGAGAAACCGCACTCCTGCAACACGTAGAGCGGCTATGGACCTTGGAACAAATGCCCTTTAAGAACGGAAAGAAAGACATTCGCTCTAAAGATGACATTTACGCCATTCACCTCCTCGAGACAGGGACCAAGAGAGTCCCGGTCAACGGCGTGTTGAGATACGCCACGCCACTCCTGCGGCGAGAAGGAATGCCTACTTTCCACGCCAAGACAGACGCCACAGAACGGTACCTGCTGAACACGGAGCGGCGCTTAGCCAAGAACCCCGCCCAAGAGAGTGTATACCGCGCTGAGATTGAGAAGCTCATCACAGCGGGACACGTCACAAAGATGGACATTAAAGAGGCTGACCAGACCACTGAATCGTGGTACGTGCCTCACCACAAGGTCCATCACAACGGTAAAGACCGCATAGTATTTAACTGCAGCTACCAGATCGGATCCCAAAATCTGAATAAAGAGTTACTGCCCGGTCCCACACTCGGCCCCTCCCTACTCGGCGTTCTACTCCGCTTCCGCCAGGAAAAGGTGGCCATCAGCGGGGACATTAAAGGAATGTTCCTGCAGGTGAGATTAGTAGAGGAGGACAAGCCCCTGTTACGGTTCCTATGGAGAGAGAAGCCAGGAGATGAGCACCCAGCCATCTACCAATGGGAAGTCCTCCCCTTCGGAACGACGTGCAGCCCCTGCTGTGCTACATTTGCACTACAGAAACATGTAGCAGAGGACCCAGCAGCGGACGAAGAGGTCCGACACAGCGTAAAGAACAGCTTCTACGTAGACAACTGTCTACAAAGCCTTTCAACCCAGGAAGAAGCCGAGGCTCTCCTGATTAAACTCCGCGCCTCATTGATCAAAGGCGGCTTTGATCTCAGGCAGTGGGCCAGCAGCGATCCGCAAGTACTGCGCAGCCTCTCCTCCGAGGACAAGGCAGCCAGCAGCGAGACCTGGATGGCTACAATCCCGGGAGAAGCCCAGGAGATGACCCTGGGATTGGTGTGGCGATTCAAAACAGATTCGCTTCACTACAGACACAAGCCCCTGACTACGGAGCAGGGAAGGCCGGCGGCGGCGCCGACCACCAGACGGAGTGTGTACACAACACTCGCCCGACAATATGACCCGCTAGGATGTATTCTACCGTACACCACCAGGGCAAAAATGATTGTACGAGCCTTGTGGGACAAGGACCAGGGCTGGGACGACCCCATTCCCGCACACCTTGCATCCACCTGGAGAGAGTGGGAGATGGAGCTCCACTCACTTCCAGGCGTTAATATGCGCCGAAGCTACTTCCCACCCACGGTGAGGCCAGAGACATGTAAAATGGACTTACACGCCTTCAGTGACGCCTCAGAGGTCGCATACGGATCAGTAGCCTACTTGCGGGCCCAAGAAGAGGGGGGAGAGATCTACACAGCATTTGTCCTCGCCCGCTCGAGAATAGCCCCACGCAAGCAACAATCTATCCCACGTCTAGAGCTCTGCGCAGCCCTAGCCGGAGCGCACCTAGCCACGCTCATCCAACGTGAGCTCACCATACCGGTGTCTAGAACAATCCTGTGGTCAGATTCCACGACAGTACTCGCCTGGATCAAATCGGACTCATGCAAGTACAAAGTCTTCGTGGGAGTCAGAGTCACCGAGATTCAAGACTTAACCGAAGAGTTAACCGGAGAAACAGAGTGGCGCTACGTTGATACAAAACAGAACCCAGCTGACGTCATCACCCGGGGAATGCCCCTAGATGACCTCACCCGTCGCAATGTCTACAGTGACGGCCCAGCATTCCTAAAGCTCCCGGAAGGAGAGTGGCCCACGCCTATCCCGAGGGAAGCCAGTCAAGAGGAGACTGAGAATAAGAAACCTATGTTCTGTGGATTGAGCACTGTTATCTCCGCAGACCCCAACATAGATGATTGCACTACCATAGAGAGTGCACAACAAAGGACATTCCTGCGGCACCACCCGGAGTGTAAGTCCCCCGCTGAAATGTCAGCAGCTAACTACGAGGAAGCAGAATTGCTTCTACTGCAGCGAGCCCAGAGAGACTCGTTCCCCGATGAATTGGCCTGTCTACAGGGAGGAAAGCCCGTCCCATCCGACAGCAGATTAATTCATCTGGCCCCCGAGAGCGACGCTCATACCCTCATCAGGGTGGGTGGTCGCCTACGCAGAGCCCCCAATCTACCGGATGACATTAAATACCCGATCGTATTGAACAGCCAACACAAGGTCACAGAGCTGATTATAAAGAAATACGATGAGGATGTACATCACGCAGGAGCAGAAAGAGTCTTCGCGGAGATCAGACGTCGTTACTGGATCCTACAAGGAAGAGAGGCGGTACGACGCTTCCAGCGAACATGTCTAGACTGCCGCAAGTGGCGCGCGCAGCCCAGCATACCAAGGATGGCTGACCTTCCTCCATGTCGCCTCCGAATCGGTGACAAGCCATTCCACTCAACGGGTATGGACTGCTTTGGCCCGCTGCACATAAAGAAAGGAAGAGGAACCGAGAAGCGGTGGGGTATTGTATTCAAATGCATGACCACCAGAGCGATACACATCGAGCTTCTCCCGACCATGAGCACAGACTCATTCCTTATGGCCTTCCGTAGATTCACATCACGGAAAGGAAGACCGTCTACACTATTGTCCGATCATGGGACAAACTTCAAAGGCGGCGAAAGAGAGCTGAGAGAGAGCTTCCAAGCTATGGGCCCAGAACTTAAGACCCACCTCGCTCCAGCACAGATTGACTTCCAATTCAACCCCCCAAATGCACCCTACTTCGGTGGTACTTGGGAACGGGAAGTGCGTTCCATAAAGACAGCCCTGTACGCAGTACTTGGGGCCCAGACTGTGGCGGAAGAAGTCCTAATGACAGTCCTCACGGAGATTGAGGGAGGTTTGAACTCTAAGCCCCTCGGCTACGTCTCCAGCGATGTGGCGGATATCGACCCAGTTACCCCCAACACACTCCTGATGGGGCGGCTAGATCCCGCGTTACCCCAGACAATGTACCGGCCTGAAGAAGCGAACGGCCGACGAATGTGGAGGTACAGCCAAGTATTAGCCGACAAGTTTTGGAGCAGTTTCCTACTGCACTACCTACCGTCTCTACAGACCCGCCAGAAGTGGGTAAAGGAGAGAGACAATTTGACAGAAGGAACAGTCGTCATGATTATTGATCAATCACTGCCCAGAGCTATGTGGCCGGCCGGCCGCGTAAGCAAAGTGATCACCGGTGCCGACGGCAAGGTCCGAGCAGCTGAAGTGCTTGTCCAGGGGCGCACTTACACCCGTCCCGTGGCGAGGCTCATAGAACTGCCCCGACTCCCAGACACAATCGATGATGACCATGACCCTATAACCCTATGACTTTGTGAAGTTGACTGACCCCTACAGCAAACCCTTATGTGTAAATAGACAACGCGATTAATCTGTCTCTGCTTAACTGATTAGGTCTGGGACCAATCAGGGGGTGGCTGTTGTGAAGGGCCAGATTAAACCGAATATATATATTTATTTATATATATATATTTAATTGTATTTGTATATTCTCTAATATTCCCTGATATCCCTTGTATATTCCTTGTACAATATGCATTGAATATCCATTCTAGACTACTGAACATCCCATAATAGTCTCCATTCTACTATTGGTCGAGACCTTGGTGCCAGGCTGCCATACCCCCCAGACCCAGTTCAAACGTACCGCTCAACATGTACGAACAAGTCCTAGTTCCGCGTAGGAATCTGGCTACCGCACCACTAATGGTACTATTTGTTCATAGTGCGTATATATACTGCGCTACTAAAGTAGGACTTCCCTTTTAGTCCAGTTTCTTACCCTCCCATAGAGTGACAGACGTAAAGCCTCCCCGCGACGCCACGTGTGGGAGTAAGGCCAAGTTCGGCCTACCATCGGTATTGAGACATCGTGTATATTAATATTTGAATAGTCATATTTGGCACTATATCGTCGAGTTGGACGTAGTCTATTAAGCTAATAATAGTCTATTCATATGTAGTGCTTCGTGCGGTGAGAATACTATCGTAGTCAGTACCCCCATCGTTTCGGGTAGAACTGGCTGCTTATCCAGGGTGGCCGACCCCATGTGAGGCTGCACCCGAGGAGCCCCAGAGCCGACGAGCGAGTGGACCTGCATACCGGATTATTCTACCGACGACAGCCCGCCTTCCCAGGCACGGATTATGCTTTGTATACAGTGATTATTCTATGGATAAAGACCAACACTGCCGTGTGTTGGAAACCCCCCCCCCGGAGAGGACGACAGGTGAGGAGACGCTCTACACGACGAGGTCGCTTCACGTCTCTCCATCGTGGACCGGAGGAAGCCGGCCCACAGAGAGTCCAACTGCTTTCATCTGTGGATTGAGGATCGCTGAGGCACCGAGCCGCACAACCGTGGGTTCTCCCAGGATACCCTCGGCCAGACGGATACAGCCAGACTCTACCCCCCCCCCCCCCTTCTCCAGTTGTCTTACAAGCGACCGGAATTCCCCCCTAGTGTATCCAGTTCTATAATCATTAAAGTATCATTGCTATTATTCCTTAAATATTCCAGGTTGTATATTTACCGCCTGCGCCACCAGAGATTGGACGTTCTCTATTGATATACCAACGAATACTCATTTGCCATAAAAGTTCATCCTATTTCAAATCATAAATGTAATTAAGTGATTGCTCTACATACCTTTTGCTATGTATTAATTATTATTAAACGCAGACTTTCGACTTGGTACATTTGTGTTGGATCGTTTCATCTACGTGGGAGTGTTTACCATAATTATTTATGCCTAGTACTGGGTGGCCAGAGTCTAAAGTACAAGAGGTAGTGGTAGTAAGTATCATATCTAACAATACAGTCAGGGAATTGTACCCCTCAGTTACAAACACTGTTAGGACTATCTGACTCTTAATAATAAACACTGTTAGGACTATCTGACTCTTAATAATAAACACTGTTAGGACTATCTGACTCTTAATAATAAATACTGTTAGGACTGTCTGACTCTTAATAATAAACACTGTTAGGACTGTCTGACTCTTAATAATAAACACTGTTAGGACTGTCTGACTCTTAATAATAAACACTGTTAGGACTATCTGACTCTTAATAATAAACACTGTTAGGACTGTCTGACTCTTAATAATAAACACTGTTAGGACTGTCTGACTCTTAATAATAAACACTGTTAGGACTATCTGACTCTTAATAATAAACACTGTTAGGACTATCTGACTCTTAATAATAAACACTGTTAGGACTGTCTGACTCTTAATAATAAACACTGTTAGGACTGTCTGACTCTTACTAATAAACACTATTAGGACTGTCTGACTCTTAATAATAAACACTGTTAGGACTATCTGACTCTTAATAATAAACACTGTTAGGACTATCTGACTCTCAGTTTGTTACTATGGTTTAGACCATGCCATCATAACTAACTGTCTGATTGAATCCTGCCACTCATTACTGTTCACTAATACTCAGTGATGGGAATAACGGCGCTATAAGTAATGGCGTTACTAACGGCATTCGTTTTTTCAGTAACGAGTAATCTAACGGATTACTCTTCCAATCTTAATAACGCCGTTAGCGTTACTGCAAAAAAATGCGGCACGTTACTATGAATGAACCTGTTTCTTTCATCAGACAGATCTCTGCGCCGAGAGGCAATAATATGTTCTTCCTTGTTTAGTGGGCAGTGCGCGAGCCAAGCATACATGCTGACGATTGGCTGAATAAAATGTCATGGTAAGCCAATCAGAGGTGGAGGTGGGCGGGTGTCTAAAGCATCCAGAGTCTGACACACAGCGCGACAAGACAAGCGATCACTGATCAGTCAGCATGAGACCGCGGTCCGTGTAGTGTACGTTTTGAGCCCAAATAATCCAAAACGAATCCAACGAACAACACAAGCGACTCAGTCAACATGAGACCGCGGGTCCATGAGCATTTTGTGTTCACTCTTTGCAGCGCAGGGCACTGAGTGGCTCTACTGCAGTGCTGACAGCCTTATCAACAGTGCTGCACTTCCTGGTTTAATAGCACAGGCTTCAGGTGCTCAGAGATATATATATCTCTGTATGTCATGCATGTCTTAAATGTCATGATTAGATTAGTTTAGATGATTCGATTAGATTCTTATATCTGTATGTTGTGTATGTCATTGATTGATTGATTGAAAAGTTTATTAACAGATTGCAGAATGGGTACAGTACAGTACAGCTCAATACATACAATTGTTAAGGGGATGCAGACCAGAGAAAGACTTTCGTCATAAATGTCATGAATTGAAAATGGGGGACCCTGATGTAAACAAGACGAAAGTCTTTCTCTGGTCTGCATCCCCTTAACAATTGTGTGTATTGAGCCGTACTGTACTGTACCCATTCTGCAATCTGTTAATTAAAATGTTCAATCAATCAGTATATATTTGTTATTTATTTTTGCTTAACAAGCATAATTTAATGTTGCCCAGTTGTGGCCTGTTGAGGGGCAATACATATCAAAAGTTCCAAAACATCTATTGTGTTTGTATTTGTATGATCCACTATATAAACATAGTAATTATAATATCTACATGCATGGCATTTGATTGGAGGCTAGTCTCACTTTGTCCCACAGCAACATTAAAATAGTTTAGATTTGTGTATGTTGTTTATGTAACAAATTTACTTGAAAGTAACGCAATAGTTACTTTTCTGAGGTAACTAGTTACTTTTATAATTTGTAACTGAGTAAGTAATTTAGTTACTTTTTGGAAGAAGTAACTAGTAACTGTAACTAGTTACTTTTTTAAAGTAACTTGCCCAACACTGCTAATACTACTGTTATCACTATTATCATTACTACTTGCACTTTGTTCTATGTTCTATTATTATTACTACCTATCCTACCTGCACCCCAATGCCGCTTATGACACTTGAATTTCCCCAAGGGCGATTAATAAAGGAACATTTGACTTAACGCAGTTGCACATTCAAACGTCTCACCGCATCCTTTTCATGTGGGCTCTCTATTATAAGTCCCATCTCGTTATTCTGTTTCCAAGAAGCATTTCAACTTTGGCTGTAGGACACTTGCAATTAAAGGTAACAACTACACCTGCGTTCTCACGTGGGATATTAATCGAGCTTCGCTACAGCAGCCAGGCGCCCACCACGGGCACGTCACACCCACGCCTCGAGCGGCCACACGCTCACAAGAGCGTTTATATTGTCAACAACAATAGGAGCCCATAATCTACCGCTCACTCCAGAGTCAGCGTTTCCTCTCTCCAGCCATCGGACGCGCCTGTGGGCTGATTGTAATCACCCCCTCCGTGAAGGCTGACGTTTTCTGTACAATTCATCAAAGTTTAAAAACGTTTTACGAGACGGTCGGCACAGAAGCTCCCATTATTAAAGCCACCGACGCGGTCGTGTTGGATCCCGCTTTGCTTTGTTCATAAAAGTGTAAAGGTGTGTTTAATTAAAAGTAACCAAGACCTTTATGAACTGTGTGTATCCTTGATAAAACTAGTAACCGAGTACATTTCCAAAGACTTACTATTTTACTTTTCTTTTCTTTTTACAACTACTTTTAGTACTACTTTTACTAAATAATGTAATCAAAGTAACAGCAGCTCCAGACTTTATACTTGATAACATCACACGTTGGAGTTTTAGCGCTATAGTATTTTAGATGGTTTGTTCTCGCTAATATTTTTGGACTGTCTTAGACCTGAGGAATAACACGTATGGATTATTACATTGGGTGTAGTTCCCCTTTTAACTCTCTCGTCTTTGGCCCATAGCTGGTGTCGTGGTTATAAGCATGACCTCTTTTTTCTTTATCTCAACCAGTTGCGATTAAAATCATGAACAATTGAAACCCGCCAGAACCTTCTCTCCTGTGTGTCCCCTACTCTGTCTCCCTCTCTGCCTTCCTACCGTCTCAATAAAGAACCTTCTCTCCTGTGTCTCCTCTACTCTGTCTCCCTCTCAGCCTTCCTACCGTCTCAATAAAGAACCTTCTCTCCTGTGTCTCTGCTACTCTGTTTCCCTCTCAGCCTTCCTACTGTCTCAATAAAGAACCTTCTCTCCTGTGTCTCCCCTACTCTGTCTCCCTCTCAGCCTTCCTACTGTCTCAATAAAGAACCTTCTCTCCTGTGTCTCCCCTACTCTGTCTCCCTCTCTGCCTTCCTACTGTCTCAATAAAGAACCTTCTCTCCTGTGTCTCCCCTACTCTGTCTCCCTCTCAGCCTTCCTACCGTCTCAATAAAGAACCTTCTCTCCTGTGTCTCCTCTACTCTGTCTCCCTCTCAGCCTTCCTACCGTCTCAATAAAGAACCTTCTCTCCTGTGTCTCTGCTACTCTGTTTCCCTCTCAGCATTCCTACTGTCTCAATAAAGAACCTTCTCTCCTGTGTCTCCCCTACTCTGTCTCCCTCTCAGCCTTCCTACCGTCTCAATAAAGAACCTTCTCTCCTGTGTCTCCTCTACTCTGTCTCCCTCTCAGCCTTCCTACCGTCTCAATAAAGAACCTTCTCTCCTGTGTCTCTGCTACTCTGTTTCCCTCTCAGCATTCCTACTGTCTCAATAAAGAACCTTCTCTCCTGTGTCTCCCCTACTCTGTCTCCCTCTCAGCCTTCCTACTGTCTCAATAAAGAACCT
The DNA here is from genome assembly GCF_963971535.1 of Notolepis coatsorum. NCBI lineage: Eukaryota > Metazoa > Chordata > Actinopteri > Aulopiformes > Paralepididae > Notolepis > Notolepis coatsorum. The sequence continues at coordinate 317,981 of NW_028171157.1, forward strand.
TCTCTCCTGTGTCTCCTCTACTCTGTCTCCCTCTCAGCCTTCCTACCGTCTCAATAAAGAACCTTCTCTCCTGTGTCTCCCCTACTCTGTCTCCCTCTCAGCCTTCCTACTGTCTCAATAAAGAACCTTCTCTCCTGTGTCTCCTCTACTCTGTCTCCCTCTCAGCCTTCCTACTGTCTCAATAAAGAACCTTCTCTCCTGTGTCTCCCCTACTCTGTCTCCCTCTCAGCCTTCCTACCGTCTCAATAAATAACCTTCTCTCCTGTGTCTCCCCTACTCTGTCTCCCTCTCTGCCTTCCTACTGTCTCAATAAAGAACCTTCTCTCCTGTGTCTCCCCTACTCTGTCTCCCTCTCAGCCTTCCTACTGTCTCAATAAAGAACCTTCTCTCCTGTGTCTCCTCTACTCTGTCTCCCTCTCAGCCTTCCTACCGTTTCCATAAAGAACCTTCTCTCCTGTGTCTCCCCTATTCTGTCTCCCTCTCAGCCTTCCTACTGTCTCAATAAAGAACTTTCTCTCCTGTGTCTCCCCTACTCTGTCTCCTTCTCAGCCTTCCTACCGTTTCCATAAAGAACATTATCTCCTGTGTGTCCCCTACTCTGTCTCCCTCTCAGCCTTCCTACTGTCTCATTAAAGAACCTTCTCTCCAGTGTCTCCCCTACTCTGTCTCGCTCTCAGCCTTCCTACTGTCTCAATAAAGAACCTTCTCTCCTGTGTCTCCCCTACTCTGTCTCGCTCTCAGCCTTCCTACTGTCTCAATAAAGAACCTTCTCTCCTGTGTCTCCCCTACTCTGTCTCCCTCTCAGCCTTCCTACTGTCTCACTAAAGAACCTTCTCTCCTGTGTCTCCCCTACTCTGTCTCCCTCTCAGCCTTCCTACTGTCTCAGTAAAGAACCTTCTCTCCTGTGTCTCCCCTACTCTGTCTCCCTCTCAGCCTTCCTACTGTCTCAATGAAGAACCTTCTCTCCTGTGTCTCCCCTACTCTGTCTCCCTCTCAGCCTTCCTACTGTCTCAATAAAGAACCTTCTCTCCTGTGTCTCCCCTACTCTGTCTCCCTCTCAGCCTTCCTACTGTCTCAATAAAGAACCTTCTCTCCTGTGTCTCCCCTACTCTGTCTCCCTCTCATCCTTCCTACTGTATCAATAAAGAACCTTCTCTCCTGTGTCTCTCCTCTACTTTGTCTCCCTCTCAGCCTGTATGTACAGAGTTGTAATATTAATATCTACAGTGATACAGGTATAAAGACAGTATGGTCGTAGTCATACCAACCAGCAGTGTAACTAGTAAGAGTAGGTAAGGAATATGTACAGATAGAGATATAGTATCTACAGATATGTAAAAGGGATTATATGCAGACCACAGTATGTATAGACGGATGTGGATAGATATATATACAGTAATAATACATAGATATTTATGGTATATACAGCATGATTGCACATGCTATCATACAGAGTTATTTGAAGTACATTGTTTACAGCTTGTTATGTTCTTATTTTGTTTTCTTTTTTTGTGGCCATCTTGGTCTATATACTTATTATTACTTATTGTGTATTGTGTATTGTGTATGTGTCTTGTAAGCCCATATGTATGACACAAAATATATATATAATAAATATTAATCAATCAATCAAAAATCATATGGGTTATATGCATGAAAATGAAATCCACTGTATTATTTTACAGATTACCTTTGTTCTACTTTAAGTGTAAATACCATAAAAATACAGTAGATTACCTTTTATCAAAATATTAACCATTAAATAAAGGTTGTAATCTGTAAATGTATTTTATTTTACTGTAATTTGACAGGAAGTATTTGGAAACCATTGATGCCAGACATTTACCGTTTTCTTGCAGCTTTTTTTCTTACAGTGTGGGTATACGGCCTTATTGTACACGCTATCACACAGCGTTAGATGTGTTATATCCAGGTGTATAAGTAGGTATACGGCCTTATTGTACACGCTATCACACAGCGTTAGATGTGTTATATCCAGGTGTATAAGTAGGTATACGGCCTTATTGTACACGCTATCATACAGAGTTATATGTGTTATATCCAGGTGTATAAGTAGGTATACGGCCTTATTGTACACGCTATCATACAGAGTTATATGTGTTATATCCAGGTGTATACGTAGGTATACGGCCTTATTGTACATGCTATCATACAGAGTTATATGTGTTATATGCAGGTGTATAAGTAGGTATACACATCCTTATTGTACACGCTATCATACAGAGTTAGATGTGTTATATCCAGGTGTATAAGTAGGTATACGGCCTTATTGTACACGCTATCATACAGCGTTATATGGGTTGTATGCAAATAGCGTGAGCTCTGATTGAATGAATGAATGAATGAAAAGTTTATTTTTGAACATGTACTTCTCCATATTCCTCCAAACAAATCACGGTATCTTGTTCCGTCAAACCAAACAATCATAACAACAAATTTAAAAAACATTTAAAAAAAATACATAAAAAAAATAATAATAATAATGGAATTATAAACAAAAGGTCAAGAGCAATGTGTTTGGTTAGCAGACATGTCCAAAAAAGGAGTAGAGGGAAGCTAAGCCTATTGATCCCTACCCCCTTACATTTGTATTTGTTCTTCCATACATTTTACTAGATATAACATAATTTAGTATATTACAATATAAAATATACTTTTACTTATATTAAAAAAAAAGAATTTACAAAAAAACTTGATTCACTTAACAGCAGTGAATATAGTACAGCACTACATAACACAATATAACATAACTTTGTTTATCCTCATTACTCATTTCTAGGGATGTCCGATATTATCGGCCGACCGATATTATCGGCCGATATCGGCAGTAAAATGTGATATCGGAAAATATCGGTATCGATAAAAAAATAAAAAAAACAATAACATTTTTTTTTTTCTTTTTACATTTATTTAACCTTTATTTACCCAGGCAAGCAAGTAAGAACCAATTCTTATTTTATTTATTGTCAAAAGTATGCATGTTGGTTTAATTCAACAACAAGAGATATGTAATGTTAATTTTTACTTTTTTAATGATCATATTTTGCACAGATAATGCTTACATTTAGAAAGCCTTTTGAATGCATCCAGTGAAATTATTAGTTACCTGAAATTATTAATTTTTTTTGGGGGGGAAACCCTGCATATATCGGTATCAGTTGATATCGGTATCGGTATCGAAATTAAGAGTTGGACAATATCGGAATATCGGTATCGGTAAAAAAGCCAATATCGAGCATCCCTACTCATTTCTGTCTTTCTCTTGTTTCTTTCCAGTTGCGATGAAGGCCATGAACAAGGTGGCCAGTCACATCAACGAGATGCAGAAGCTGCACGAGGAGTACGGCGCCGTGTTCGACCAGCTCATCAACGAGCAGACCGCCCACAACAAGGAGGTACGGGGGGGGTCACGACGCTCACGCCACGCCTGGTTGGATACCAGTGGGTGTCGGTCCCAAAGTGGGGTCTGGGGTCGTCCAGGGGAGAGTTCCATGGGGGGAGTTTGATTATTATAATTATTTTCGCAAAAAATGGATGTTGGCTCAATGAGAGAGAGAGAATGTACAAAGATTGAACATTTACAATCACAGGGTTCTTTCCATTGTTATCTTGTCGACTAGCCAGTCGGTTAATGAATTCTGTACTAAAACATGCCCCCTATTAATCGATTAGTCGACTAATCGGTCGAAAGGAGCCGTAGTCGACTGGCCAACCTCTTAGTCGAATATACAAAAAAATAAAATAAAAAGAATATTAATATATTATTATTTTTTCTTTATCATTCTTTCCAAAAGAAAAGAGGCCTAGAAGCGTGGCTAACGCTAATGGCACGCATACCAGAGGCTAACTGCCTACGAAAACGGGCACAGAGGCACTGAAAGAGGATTTCACCATCTAATGAACACACTAGACTAGACAAATATCAAGATGTATCCATCAGTGGACCAATTGCATGCTTTTGCAGAGGACAAGAAGCCTTCAGTCGACTCCTTCAGACATTAAGCTTCACCCCCCACAGCCCAAATGGAATGATACAAAATAAAATAAAATAAAAAGTTTTAAAATATTATACTTTTTTTTTTTTTTTTTTTTGTCGACCAATAGTCGACTAACGGCACATTTTGGCCAATCCTACAGTAGTCGACCATCCAAATCCTTAGTCGGGGACAGCCCTAAGTCATATACTGCTTTTCCTCCCTGGGACAAAATCCTATCAAATAATAATAATGATCTGTGGATTATTGTGGATATATTTGTGGGACTTTGCCGCCTGGGAAAGTCCTGCTGGTCCCACGACACGTAGGAACTACATTCATAGAATATCCCTTTGCCACAGATACAGTATTCCTCGTACAGTACGTTAGACGTGGAGACCATCTTTTCAACAGCAGCGTTCTGTGATCTCTTTAGTGACTGAACCTCCTCTGTGATCTCTTTAGTGACTGCACCTCCTCTGTGATCTCTTTAGTGACTGCACCTCCTCTGTGATCTATTTAGTGACTGCACCTCCTCTGTGATCTCTTTAGTGACTGCACCTCCTCTCTGTGATCTCTTTACTGACTGCACCTCCTCTGTGATCTCTTTACTGACTGCACCTCCTCTGTGATCTCTTTAGTGACTGCACCTCCTCTGTGATCTCTTTAGTGACTGCACCTCCTCTGTGATCTCTTTAGTGACTGAACCTCCTCTCTGTGATCTCTTTACTGACTGAACCTCCTCTGTGATCTCTTTAGTGACTGCACCTCCTCTGTGATCTCTTTAGTGACTGAACCTCCTCTGTGATCTCTTTAGTGACTGCACCTCCTCTCTGTGATCTCTTTAGTGACTGCACCTCCTCTGTGATCTCTTTAGTGACTGAACCTCCTCTGTGATCTCTTTAGTGACTGAACCTCCTCTGTGATCTCTTTAGTGACTGAACCTCCTCTGTGATCTCTTTAGTGACTGCACCTCCTCTGTGATCTCTTTAGTGACTGCACCTCCTCTGTGATCTCTTTAGTGACTGCACCTCCTCTGTGATCTCTTTACTGACTGAACCTCCTCTGTGATCTCTTTAGTGACTGAACCTCCTCTGTGATCTCTTTAGTGACTGAACCTCCTCTGTGATCTCTTTAGTGACTGAACCTCCTCTCTGTGATCTCTTTAGTGACTGAACCTCCTCTGTGATCTCTTTAGTGACTGCACCTCCTCTGTGATCTCTTTACTGACTGCACCTCCTCTGTGATCTCTTTACTGACTGCACCTCCTCTCTGTGATCTCTTTAGTGACTGAACCTCCTCTGTGATCTCTTTAGTGACTGAACCTCCTCTCTGTGATCTCTTTAGTGACTGCACCTCCTCTGTGATCTCTTTAGTGACTGCACCTCCTCTGTGATCTCTTTACTGACTGCACCTCCTCTGTGATCTCTTTAGTGACTGCACCTCCTCTGTGATCTCTTTACTGACTGCACCTCCTCTGTGATCTCTTTACTGACTGCACCTCCTCTGTGATCTCTTTAGTGACTGCACCTCCTCTGTGATCTCTTTAGTGACTGCACCTCCTCTGTGATCTCTTTAGTGACTGCACCTCCTCTGTGATCTCTTTACTGACTGCACCTCCTCTGTGATCTCTTTAGTGACTGCACCTCCTCTGTGATCTCTTTAGTGACTGCACCTCCTCTGTGATCTCTTTACTGACTGCACCTCCTCTGTGATCTCTTTACTGACTGCACCTCCTCTGTGATCTCTTTAGTGACTGCACCTCCTCTGTGATCTCTTTAGTGACTGAACCTCCTCTGTGATCTCTTTACTGACTGCACCTCCTCTGTGATCTCTTTACTGACTGCACCTCCTCTGTGATCTCTTTAGTGACTGCACCTCCTCTCTGTGATCTCTTTAGTGACTGCACCTCCTCTGTGATCTCTTTACTGACTGCACCTCCTCTGTGATCTCTTTAGTGACTGAACCTCCTCTGTGATCTCTTTACTGACTGCACCTCCTCTGTGATCTCTTTACTGACTGCACCTCCTCTGTGATCTCTTTAGTGACTGCACCTCCTCTGTGATCTCTTTAGTGACTGCACCTCCTCTGTGATCTCTTTAGTGACTGCACCTCCTCTGTGATCTCTTTACTGACTGCACCTCCTCTGTGATCTCTTTAGTGACTGAACCTCCTCTCTGTGATCTCTTTAGTGACTGCACCTCCTCTGTGATCTCTTTAGTGACTGCACCTCCTCTGTGATCTCTTTAGTGACTGCACCTCCTCTGTGATCTCTTTAGTGACTGAACCTCCTCAGTGATCTCTTTAGTGACTGCACCTCCTCTGTGATCTCTTTAGTGACTGCACCTCCTCTGTGATCTCTTTACTGACTGCACCTCCTCTGTGATCTCTTTAGTGACTGCACCTCCTCTGTGATCTCTTTACTGACTGAACCTCCTCTGTGATCTCTTTAGTGACTGCACCTCCTCTGTGATCTCTTTACTGACTGCACCTCCTCTGTGATCTCTTTAGTGACTGCACCTCCTCTGTGATCTCTTTAGTGACTGCACCTCCTCTGTGATCTCTTTAGTGACTGCACCTCCTCTGTGATCTCTTTACTGACTGAACCTCCTCTGTGATCTCTTTAGTGACTGCACCTCCTCTGTGATCTCTTTACTGACTGAACCTCCTCTGTGATCTCTTTAGTGACTGCACCTCCTCTGTGATCTCTTTACTGACTGAACCTCCTCTGTGATCTCTTTAGTGACTGCACCTCCTCTCTGTGATCTCTTTACTGACTGCACCTCCTCTGTGATCTCTTTAGTGACTGCACCTCCTCTGTGATCTCTTTAGTGACTGAACCTCCTCTGTGATCTCTTTAGTGACTGCACCTCCTCTGTGATCTCTTTAGTGACTGCACCTCCTCTGTGATCTCTTTAGTGACTGCACCTCCTCTGTGATCTCTTTAGTGACTGCACCTCCTCTGTGATCTCTTTACTGACTGCACCTCCTCTGTGATCTCTTTACTGACTGCACCTCCTCTGTGATCTCTTTAGTGACTGCACCTCCTCTGTGATCTCTTTAGTGACTGCACCTCCTCTGTGATCTCTTTACTGACTGCACCTCCTCTGTGATCTCTTTAGTGACTGCACCTCCTCTGTGATCTCTTTACTGACTGCACCTCCTCTGTGATCTCTTTACTGACTGCACCTCCTCTGTGATCTCTTTAGTGACTGCACCTCCTCTGTGATCTCTTTAGTGACTGCACCTCCTCTGTGATCTCTTTACTGACTGCACCTCCTCTGTGATCTCTTTAGTGACTGCACCTCCTCTCTGTGATCTCTTTAGTGACTGAACCTCCTCTGTGATCTCTTTAGTGACTGCACCTCCTCTGTGATCTCTTTACTGACTGCACCTCCTCTGTGATCTCTTTAGTGACTGCACCTCCTCTGTGATCTCTTTACTGACTGCACCTCCTCTGTGATCTGCGTTCGTTTTTTTGCGTTCGTTTTTTTGTGTTTGTCAGTTTTTTTGCGTTAGTTTTTTTTCGTTCGTTTTTTTGCGTTCGTTTTTTCATTGGTTTTCATTTTTTTGCGTTGGTTTTCGTTTTAGTTCGTTTTCGTTTTAGTTCGTTATTTTTTTTTCGTAAATTGTTTTGCGTTCGTTTTCGTTTTAGTTCTTTTTCGTTTTAGTTCGTTAGTTTTTTGCGTACATTTTTTTGCGTTAGTTTTTTTTCGTTCGTTTTTTTGCGTTCGTTTTTTCATTGGTTTTCATTTTTTTGCGTTGGTTTTCGTTTTAGTTCGTTTTAGTTTTAGTTCGTTATTTTTTTTTCGTAAATTGTTTTGCGTTCGTTTTCGTTTTTGTTCGTTTTTGTTTTAGTTCGTTCGTTTTTTTGCATTCGTTTTTTGCGTTCGTTTTGTTGTTGGTTTTCATTTTTTTGCGTTGGTTTTTTTTTGTTGGTTTTTTGCGTTCGTTTTCGTTTTAGTTCGTTTTCGTTTTAGTTCGTTAGTTTTTTTGCGTAAATTTTTTTGCGTTTGTTTTCGTTTTAGTTCGTTTTAGTTTTAGTTCGTTAATTTTTTTGCGTTCGTTTTTTGCTTTGGTTTTTTTGTGTTGGTTTTAATTTTTCTGCATTCGTTTTTTGCATTAGTTTTCGTTTTAGTTCATTCGTTTTTTTGCGTAAATCTTTTTGCGTTCGTTTTTTTGCGTTCGTTTTTTTCGTTCGTTTTCTGCGTTGACTTCCTCTGTGATCTCTTTACTGACTGCACCTCCTCTGTGATCTCTTTAGTGACTGCACCTCCTCTGTGATCTCTTTAGTGACTGAACCTCCTCTGTGATCTCTTTAGTGACTGCACCTCCTCTGTGATCTCTTTAGTGACTGCACCTCCTCTGTGATCTCTTTAGTGACTGAACCTCCTCTGTGATCTCTTTAGTGACTGAACCTCCTCTGTGATCTCTTTAGTGACTGAACCTCCTCTCTGTGATCTCTTTACTGACTGCACCTCCTCTGTGATCTCTTTAGTGACTGCACCTCCTCTCTGTGATCTCTTTACTGACTGCACCTCCTCTCTGTGATCTCTTTAGTGACTGCACCTCCTCTGTGATCTCTTTAGTGACTGCACCTCCTCTGTGATCTCTTTAGTGACTGCACCTCCTCTGTGATCTCTTTAGTGACTGCACCTCCTCTGTGATCTCTTTAGTGACTGAACCTCCTCTGTGATCTCTTTAGTGACTGCACCTCCTCTGTGATCTCTTTAGTGACTGCACCTCCTCTGTGATCTCTTTAGTGACTGAACCTCCTCTCTGTGATCTCTTTAGTGACTGAACCTCCTCTCTGTGATCTCTTTAGTGACTGAACCTCCTCTGTGATCTCTTTAGTGACTGCACCTCCTCTGTGATCTCTTTACTGACTGCACCTCCTCTGTGATCTCTTTAGTGACTGCACCTCCTCTGTGATCTCTTTAGTGACTGAACCTCCTCTCTGTGATCTCTTTAGTGACTGCACCTCCTCTGTGATCTCTTTAGTGACTGCACCTCCTCTGTGATCTCTTTAGTGACTGAACCTCCTCTCTGTGATCTCTTTAGTGACTGAACCTCCTCTGTGATCTCTTTAGTGACTGCACCTCCTCTGTGATCTCTTTACTGACTGCACCTCCTCTGTGATCTCTTTAGTGACTGCACCTCCTCTGTGATCTCTTTAGTGACTGCACCTCCTCTGTGATCTCTTTAGTGACTGCACCTCCTCTCTGTGATCTCTTTAGTGACTGCACCTCCTCTGTGATCTCTTTAGTGACTGAACCTCCTCTGTGATCTCTTTAGTGACTGCACCTCCTCTGTGATCTATTTAGTGACTGCACCTCCTCTGTGATCTCTTTACTGACTGCACCTCCTCTGTGATCTCTTTAGTGACTGCACCTCCTCTGTGATCTCTTTAGTGACTGCACCTCCTCTGTGATCTCTTTAGTGACTGCACCTCCTCTGTGATCTCTTTACTGACTGCACCTCCTCTGTGATCTCTTTAGTGACTGCACCTCCTCTGTGATCTCTTTACTGACTGCACCTCCTCTGTGATCTCTTTACTGACTGCACCTCCTCTGTGATCTCTTTACTGACTGCACCTCCTCTGTGATCTCTTTAGTGACTGCACCTCCTCTGTGATCTCTTTAGTGACTGAACCTCCTCTCTGTGATCTCTTTAGTGACTGAACCTCCTCTCTGTGATCTCTTTAGTGACTGAACCTCCTCTGTGATCTCTTTAGTGACTGCACCTCCTCTGTGATCTCTTTACTGACTGCACCTCCTCTGTGATCTCTTTAGTGACTGAACCTCCTCTGTGATCTCTTTAGTGACTGCACCTCCTCTCTGTGATCTCTTTAGTGACTGCACCTCCTCTGTGATCTCTTTAGTGACTGCACCTCCTCTGTGATCTCTTTAGTGACTGCACCTCCTCTGTGATCTCTTTACTGACTGCACCTCCTCTGTGATCTCTTTAGTGACTGCACCTCCTCTGTGATCTCTTTACTGACTGCACCTCCTCTGTGATCTCTTTAGTGACTGCACCTCCTCTGTGATCTCTTTAGTGACTGCACCTCCTCTGTGATCTCTTTACTGACTGCACCTCCTCTGTGATCTCTTTAGTGACTGCACCTCCTCTGTGATCTCTTTAGTGACTGCACCTCCTCTGTGATCTCTTTACTGACTGCACCTCCTCTGTGATCTCTTTAGTGACTGCACCTCCTCTGTGATCTCTTTACTGACTGCACCTCCTCTGTGATCTCTTTACTGACTGCACCTCCTCTGTGATCTCTTTAGTGACTGCACCTCCTCTGTGATCTCTTTACTGACTGCACCTCCTCTCTGTGATCTCTTTAGTGACTGCACCTCCTCTCTGTGATCTCTTTAGTGACTGCACCTCCTCTCTGTGATCTCTTTACTGACTGCACCTCCTCTCTGTGATCTCTTTACTGACTGCACCTCCTCTGTGATCTCTTTAGTGACTGCACCTCCTCTGTGATCTCTTTAGTGACTGAACCTCCTCTGTGATCTCTTTAGTGACTGCACCTCCTCTGTGATCTCTTTAGTGACTGCACCTCCTCTGTGATCTCTTTACTGACTGCACCTCCTCTGTGATCTCTTTAGTGACTGCACCTCCTCTGTGATCTCTTTACTGACTGCACCTCCTCTGTGATCTCTTTAGTGACTGCACCTCCTCTGTGATCTCTTTAGTGACTGCACCTCCTCTGTGATCTCTTTAGTGACTGCACCTCCTCTGTGATCTCTTTAGTGACTGCACCTCCTCTGTGATCTCTTTAGTGACTGAACCTCCTCTGTGATCTCTTTAGTGACTGCACCTCCTCTGTGATCTCTTTAGTGACTGCACCTCCTCTGTGATCTCTTTAGTGACTGCACCTCCTCTGTGATCTCTTTAGTGACTGCACCTCCTCTGTGATCTCTTTAGTGACTGCACCTCCTCTGTGATCTCTTTAGTGACTGAACCTCCTCTGTGATCTCTTTACTGACTGCACCTCCTCTGTGATCTCTTTAGTGACTGAACCTCCTCTGTGATCTCTTTAGTGACTGCACCTCCTCTGTGATCTCTTTAGTGACTGCACCTCCTCTGTGATCTCTTTACTGACTGCACCTCCTCTGTGATCTCTTTAGTGACTGCACCTCCTCTGTGATCTCTTTAGTGACTGCACCTCCTCTCTGTGATCTCTTTAGTGACTGCACCTCCTCTGTGATCTCTTTACTGACTGCACCTCCTCTGTGATCTCTTTAGTGACTGCACCTCCTCTGTGATCTATTTAGTGACTGCACCTCCTCTGTGATCTCTTTAGTGACTGCACCTCCTCTGTGATCTCTTTACTGACAGCACCTCCTCTGTGATCTCTTTAGTGACTGCACCTCCTCTGTGATCTCTTTAGTGACTGCACCTCCTCTCTGTGATCTCTTTACTGACTGCACCTCCTCTGTGATCTCTTTAGTGACTGAACCTCCTCTGTGATCTCTTTAGTGACTGCACCTCCTCTCTGTGATCTCTTTAGTGACTGCACCTCCTCTGTGATCTCTTTAGTGACTGCACCTCCTCTGTGATCTCTTTAGTGACTGCACCTCCTCTGTGATCTCTTTAGTGACTGCACCTCCTCTGTGATCTCTTTAGTGACTGAACCTCCTCTGTGATCTCTTTAGTGACTGCACCTCCTCTGTGATCTCTTTAGTGACTGCACCTCCTCTCTGTGATCTCTTTAGTGACTGCACCTCCTCTGTGATCTCTTTAGTGACTGCACCTCCTCTGTGATCTCTTTAGTGACTGCACCTCCTCTGTGATCTCTTTAGTGACTGCACCTCCTCTGTGATCTCTTTAGTGACTGCACCTCCTCTCTGTGATCTCTTTAGTGACTGCACCTCCTCTGTGATCTCTTTAGTGACTGCACCTCCTCTCTGTGATCTCTTTAGTGACTGAACCTCCTCTCTGATCTCTTTAGTGACTGCACCTCCTCTGTGATCTCTTTAGTGACTGCACCTCCTCTGTGATCTCTTTAGTGACTGCACCTCCTCTCTGTGATCTCTTTACTGACTGCACCTCCTCTGTGATCTCTTTAGTGACTGAACCTCCTCTGTGATCTCTTTAGTGACTGCACCTCCTCTGTGATCTCTTTAGTGACTGCACCTCCTCTGTGATCTCTTTAGTGACTGCACCTCCTCTGTGATCTCTTTAGTGACTGCACCTCCTCTGTGATCTCTTTAGTGACTGAACCTCCTCTGTGATCTCTTTAGTGACTGCACCTCCTCTGTGATCTCTTTAGTGACTGAACCTCCTCTGTGATCTCTTTACTGACTGCACCACCTCCTCTGTGATCTCTTTACTGACTGCACCTCCTCTGTGATCTCTTTAGTGACTGAACCTCCTCTGTGATCTCTTTAGTGACTGCACCTCCTCTCTGTGATCTCTTTAGTGACTGCACCTCCTCTGTGATCTCTTTAGTGACTGCACCTCCTCTGTGATCTCTTTAGTGACTGAACCTCCTCTGTGATCTCTTTAGTGACTGAACCTCCTCTGTGATCTCTTTAGTGACTGCACCTCCTCTGTGATCTCTTTAGTGACTGCACCTCCTCTGTGATCTCTTTAGTGACTGCACCTCCTCTGTGATCTCTTTAGTGACTGCACCTCCTCTGTGATCTCTTTAGTGACTGCACCTCCTCTGTGATCTCTTTAGTGACTGCACCTCCTCTGTGATCTCTTTAGTGACTGAACCTCCTCTCTGTGATCTCTTTAGTGACTGAACCTCCTCTCTGTGATCTCTTTAGTGACTGCACCTCCTCTCTGTGATCTCTTTAGTGACTGCACCTCCTCTCTGTGATCTCTTTAGTGACTGCACCTCCTCTGTGATCTCTTTACTGACTGCACCTCCTCTGTGATCTCTTTAGTGACTGCACCTCCTCTGTGATCTCTTTAGTGACTGCACCTCCTCTGTGATCTCTTTAGTGACTGCACCTCCTCTGTGATCTCTTTAGTGACTGAACCTCCTCTGTGATCTCTTTACTGACTGCACCTCCTCTGTGATCTCTTTAGTGACTGCACCTCCTCTGTGATCTCTTTACTGACTGCACCTCCTCTGTGATCTCTTTAGTGACTGCACCTCCTCTGTGATCTCTTTAGTGACTGCACCTCCTCTCTGTGATCTCTTTAGTGACTGCACCTCCTCTGTGATCTCTTTAGTGACTGAACCTCCTCTGTGATCTCTTTAGTGACTGAACCTCCTCTGTGATCTCTTTACTGACTGCACCTCCTCTGTGATCTCTTTAGTGACTGCACCTCCTCTCTGTGATCTCTTTAGTGACTGCACCTCCTCTGTGATCTCTTTAGTGACTGCACCTCCTCTGTGATCTCTTTAGTGACTGCACCTCCTCTGTGATCTCTTTAGTGACTGCACCTCCTCTGTGATCTCTTTAGTGACTGCACCTCCTCTGTGATCTCTTTAGTGACTGCACCTCCTCTGTGATCTCTTTAGTGACTGCACCTCCTCTGTGATCTCTTTAGTGACTGAACCTCCTCTGTGATCTCTTTACTGACTGCACCTCCTCTGTGATCTCTTTAGTGACTGCACCTCCTCTGTGATCTCTTTACTGACTGCACCTCCTCTCTGTGATCTCTTTAGTGACTGCACCTCCTCTGTGATCTCTTTACTGACTGCACCTCCTCTGTGATCTCTTTAGTGACTGCACCTCCTCTCTGTGATCTCTTTACTGACTGCACCTCCTCTGTGTGATCTCTTTAGTGACTGAACCTCCTCTGTGATCTCTTTAGTGACTGCACCTCCTCCTCTGTGATCTCTTTAGTGACTGCACCTCCTCTCTGTGATCTCTTTACTGACTGCACCTCCTCTGTGATCTCTTTACTGACTGCACCTCCTCTGTGATCTCTTTAGTGACTGCACCTCCTCTGTGATCTCTTTACTGACTGCACCTCCTCTGTGATCTCTTTACTGACTGCACCTCCTCTGTGATCTCTTTAGTGACTGCACCTCCTCTGTGATCTCTTTAGTGACTGCACCTCCTCTGTGATCTCTTTACTGACTGCACCTCCTCTGTGATCTCTTTACTGACTGCACCTCCTCTGTGATCTCTTTACTGACTGCACCTCCTCTGTGATCTCTTTAGTGACTGCACCTCCACTGTGATCTCTTTACTGACTGCACCTCCTCTGTGATCTCTTTAGTGACTGCACCTCCTCTGTGATCTCTTTACTGACTGCACCTCCCCCACATGTCCTTCCCCAGGTGGCTGACCTCTCCATGGGGGACCTGTTGCTACACGCCACCGTGACGTGGATCAACCCACCGTCCTCCATGGTCAAGAGCAAAAAGGACCCGGAGCTGGCCGCCTTCGGTAAGGTCGAGCTTTGAGACCCTTTACGTACCCTGCCTGCTGGGATGTTTATTCGCATTGTGGCTTTCAATGGGCCAGTAGCTAGTGTGTGTGACGCCATCTTTAGAATGTTAAGATCAAAATACACCTGAAGGGGTTAACTATACTGCCCTGCAGAAGCTACATTTTTTGTGCTGTCAATAGATAACATTTTCTGTAATTAAACTATATTAAAAATATCATTTTTCGACTTAAGACCGAAGCTTTTTTTTTTACTTGAGTAAAATCATGGAATTAATTTAAAATCAACGCAAAGAAAGTATATTTAGATTCAAAGACTATTTTAATAGCTTTCTTTGAATACAGTTTCTCTCCTGTGAAATACAAATGTTCAACAAAACCATCAACATTGACTCAGCTAGACCTCGTTCTTATATCCACTGCTGAAAGTTCAGAACGTTGAAGATTTTTCACTCCATAGATTAATCTAGATTAATTAATTTTAATGCTTTCAATTATTTAAATGAATCTCCAAAGTTAAAGCATTCATTTTGACAGCCCTAGAAATTTTACTTCTCAATATCTGTTTTATCTAATTTTACTTCTCAATATCTGTTTTATCTTGTGACAAAGTTTCAGAGTTCAATCTTGCTCTGTTTTTAGAGAAAAGGGGTAAAACAGTATCGCAGTAACTACAACTTCTCTGGATAGGTCAAAGACCTTTAAAGCCATTCCTCTCCGTTTCACTGTTTGCATAGTTACTGTGGTTAGTGTCTGCAGGGCCGTATAGACCGTTTCAGAAGAATTCCATTGGTATTCCTTTGCAAAGGGAACAGAACAGCTATGGCCTCACTAGGTTACTCGGCCCGCCCGTTTACAATATCTACTGTTAGTTAGAAAAGGTCTATAGACCTGGAATAATCAAAATGGGACACTGAATTGAGACTGGGAATCATTCAAAATCATTAAATCAGTACCTTTGATACTGGAAATCATTAAATCAGTACCGTTGATACTGGAAATCATTAAATCAGGTACACCAGTACCTTTGATAGCCTACTGCAGTATTGGAGATTGACAGAAAAAAAGGAGAAAAAGTGGATACAAAAAAAAGTGATTATTGGATGCAATACGTGCAGCAGATGACATGCGGGATCTCCTGGTGATGATGTCACGTGTTCTCCGTGTGAAGTGCTGCAGCAGCAGCAGCACGCACCGCTCTCCCATGAATAGTGTAGGTTGAAGGTTCACACACTTTTCTTGGGAAGTCGTGGCTCTGCTCTTATTCCGACTGCTTTCAAGGCATGAATATTACATCAGTGTGAAAGGCTTTCCGTGACGAGCTGAACGCTGTAGTGCGACGACTGGAGTTCTTTTACTCACGCGTTTTTGCCGTGGCGTGATTCGGTTCCGTTTCCACCTGCCGCCGTGCCGCGGATGTGTGCCAGCGCGGGTTCCAAAAGGGCATTTTCTCCCTCGAACGCTCT
>NW_028171157.1:334005-369005 GCF_963971535.1 Notolepis coatsorum
TCTCTCTCTCTCTCGTCTCTCATACTCTCTCTCTTCTCTCTCTCTCTCTCTCCTCTCTCTCTCTCTCTCTCTCTCTCACTCGTCTCTCTCTCTCTCGCTCTCTCTCTCTCTCTCTCTCTCTCTCTCTCTACTCTCTCTCTCTCTCTCTCACTCTCTCTCTCTCTCTCTCTCTCTCTCTCTCTCTTTCCTCTCTCTCTCTCTCTCTCTCACTCTCTCTCTCCTCTCCACTCTCTCTCTCTCTCTCTCTCTCTCTCTCTCTCTCTCTCTCTCTCCTCTCTCTCTCTCTCTCTCACACACACACACACACAATGCCACTACACTAATAGTTTATTGATTCTTGCAGGTTCTTCTCGGGAGGGTTTCCATTGAGAGAAGCACGTCACATACAGTCACTTGTTCACCACAGACTCGGAGCTCCACCGCGACACGCCGACATCCCATCCATCACCCAGATGGATGGACGGGAGGCAGAGGGGAGAGGGATGTAATCATCCGTTCCACTGCTATCTCAGCCGGCGCAGAGACGGAGTTCAGAGACAGACAGACGCGATACTACATCAGGGGTTGAGGGGGGGGGGGTTCACCTATTGGTGATTAGACTGTGGAGGGGTGGGGGCGGGTCGGTGACCGATATGTGTCCATTATCTGTCTCGAGAGTGTCAGCTATAGGACAACGTGGTTTTTCTTATAGACTAGGTCAAGGTCAACTTTATTTATATAGCACATTTAAAACCAACCGAAGTTGTACCAAAGTGCTTTCACAAATACATATAGAACATATAAATATAAAAATACAATATAAAAACTGAGAAATACAAAAAAGAATATATATATATATACAAAATACAATACACACAATCAGAAGCTGTAACACACTAAAACAATATAAAAAACTAAGAAATACAAAAAATTACAAATACAGTATGTACACGAAAACAGAAGCTGCACTACATTAAAAACAATCACTAAGCCTCAAACAAGAGGAGGATAAGTGAGTCTTTAGCTGAGCCTTAAAATCGTCTAGGTCTAGACTAGATAATAAGATACATAATGGAACACCAATTGACTGACCTCTAGGGCTAAAAGATATTGCTTGGTATTGCTCATTGTTCAGGGCTGTACGCTAAGCTTTTTCACTAGGGGCACACTTGCCCCTAAATGAGAAATTTAGGGGCAAAGAATATTTTTTAGGTTCAAATTTTAAATAACTATTTTACCATTATAGTAGGGCTGGGCGATACGGCCTCTAAATGATATTGCGATATTTTTTTGGCCATATCACGATACACAATATATATCGCAATATTTTGACATTTCCTAAAGCACTTAAAATGCTTGATTTAACCCTTTGATGCATACAGTCACGCCAATATGATGATTATAATAAGTCCCTGCAACATATGTTTGCATTATTAAACCATGAAGATGCTTTAAAAAATAATTTAATGAAAATGTACTAAGAGTAGTCTACTGACACACTAATAAAAAAAATTATTTACATCTAAGACTATTTATATAAAAACTCTTGGGTGCCCTTTTTTTGCACAGTACTGTGTTTTCTATCCACTTTAGCCAAACACACACACACACACACACACAACACACATAATATATATACTATATATATATATATATATATATATATATATATATATATATATATATATATATATATATATATATATATATACTACTGTGAGAAAATAATAATTACACACACAAAGGGATAATGGCTTATAGCAGACTTAATGATTTTAGAATATTTCAGATAATGAAATTAAATGTTTATCATCAACTATCCAGTTAGTATTTATACTGTCCTGTAACGTTTGGCTACTTTAAATCATTGAATGTAGAGAGAGAGCCGAGAGAGAGAGAGGGGGCGAGAACGCACAAGAGAGCCAGCCCCCCCCCCCCCCCCCCCCGGGTTTTGTTCTAGGTTCGCGTTTTGATCGTCTAAGCTGCCGTAGGTGATGACGTCACACTCGAATGTAAACAGGAAGAGTCAAACACGGAGATGGAAAGTGGATGATATACAGAAACGAATAACTAATAAATATGAAGTTATGTTTAAACTTCTGTTGTCAAGCGTTGTCACTTGTCAATATAACCCACCCCCTTTCCTCACTTTTCCACCGTCCCTGCTTCACTCGGGACCACCAGCTAACGTTAGCCTAAAGCTCCGCCGTCCCTGCTTCACTCGGGACCACCAGCTAACGTTAGCCCATTGCTCGTGTCAATTAAATTGCATGTTATTAAATGTCCGCGCTGGTCTGTCTAATGAAATTACAACCGCAACATTATGTCGCCTGTACAGCCCTGGTTGTAGGCTAATGTTAGTGTAGTGAAATGCGAATGAAGGGGTGAAATCACTATTCGCAAGCTTGCGAGTAGATATAATTTTTCATTCGCACCGGCCAAATTAGGGGGCAATTTGCGACGATCTCGTCGCAGCGTACAGGCCTGTTGTTGTTTTTGTTTTGGTCAGATGTATGGGTTGGAGTTTAGTATAACTTTTTATATCGTGTGTAGCAGCCCCTCCCTCTATCTATCCCCACTCAACTCCAACCACATATCAGACCAAAACTAAAACATTAAAAAAAAATAAGTGCAATATCAAGTGTGGGGCTGTTATGCCTAGAGGTCACTGTTTGACGCTGTCGCAGATTCTACCTTTAAAGGGGAACTATTTGACTGATTCTTTCACTATTTGGGCACTTTTACACAATTCCTGTGAGTCTATGGAACACCTCTGTAATTTTTTTTTCAAAAAAATATTCATTGTTTTGTATTTCTAATCAAGTACTCAAAAACAGCATTTTTCTACCTCAAGATCTTAAGCCGTTTTGAGGCTGGGCTCCAACCACTGTGTGGCCTGATGCCACACAGGCCATCAGGCTGCTAAACGAACAATGAACACTACACAACAACAACCACCAAACGCACATAGCACACACATCCACACGCACACACTCACTTTAAACAAACACACTGTAGCACCCACTCCACACACTTTATAGCACACACTCACTTTAAACAAACACACTGTAGCACCCACTCCACACACTTTATAGCACACACCCACTTTAAACAAACACACTGTAGCACCCACTCCCCACACTTTATATTTATTGATGAAGGATTGCACTACAACCCGTACACCTTACTGTAAATTGTACCTAAATTGTACCTCATCCCATTTCTGCTTTGCACTATATAGTACTGTACATTAGTACACTGCATAGTATTGTATATTATATGGTAACTCAGAACATTGTACATATGTCTATACCGAACACTGTGACCTCATTTTCTTCTTCTAAATTACATGCTATACTATGTTATTTGATACTATCTTGTCTAGCACAGTCTCTGGAGCGTAACAGTAAGAAGCATTTTGTATGAAAGTATTCTGTACTTCTGTATGACAACTATTAAAGAAACTTGAAACTTGAAGAAACTTGAACTGCCACATCAACTGCCACATTATTATGCAGCTGTGAAATCTCTGACATCACAGATATGCACATTTTCAGATGACTCAGTTCAGTGAGGGTGAATATTGTGAGATATTCCAATATGAGAATTAGATACATAGATCCTATTAATATAAGTCCACATAGCTATAGGAAACAATGCTAAACACTGAAAAAGGCCATTTATAAGATAGTTCCCCTTTAAGTTCTCAAGACGTCAACGATCCCTGCCACCCAGCGCACACCACCTATTCCAGTGCATTCCCTCAGGTTGCTACAGGTCCATTTTAACCAGACACACACGCTTCACAAACAGTTTTTTCCCCACAGCAGTCCGAACACTGAACACCCCGGCCCGCCCCCCTTTGCACAGACGGGCAAGCATCCGTCACTGACTGACACTGTGTGTTACATGTGACTGTCCTGTATGTATTTATGTATCTATGTATTTATGTATCTATGTATTTATTGTGGGGATTGGGAGGTGGGGGGGGGGGGGGGGGGGGCCTTTGATGTCTGATGTTTCATGTTGACGTCCCAGTGCTTTTACCAAACTGTACCGCAAAACAATTACCACCAACCATCGTTGTGTGGCATTAAAGTATCTTGTATCTTGTATCTTGTGAGGTGAAAATGGCCAGGAGAACATTAAATACATTATTAAATACTAGACGACTTCAGTCGATGTCAATAAGATGTGCAGTTTGTCTTGAGGGAAGCAACAGTTGTGATTGGAGGATCAAGTGAAGAGGGGCAGGGTTTGAGATAGGTCCATGTGTTACCTTATAGGGGGCGACAGTGGCTCGGAAGGTATAGAGCAGTCATCTGGTAATCCGTAGGTTTACCCTGTTCGATCCCCGCTCCTCCCAGCAGGCAGCCTGCCGAAGTGTCCTTGAGCAAGACACTTAAACCCCTATAATTGCCCCCCGATGAGCAGGTTGGCACGTTGCGTGGTCGCCTCCGCCGTCGGTGTGTGAACGTCTGAGTGAATGGGTAAAATGTGAGTAACAAATTGTAAAGCGCTTTGGATAAAAGCACTATATATACATGCAGCCATTTACCATTTGACCTGCAGAGGCGTTTCCGTCACATCTCCAGCAGCTATGCCCACAACTCGGGGATCATGTGGCGCGTGATTGGTCAACTTTGTATTCTCTATATTTCATTTATCATCATTGATGCTTATTGATTGGCCACCTCAGTACCCGCATGGCAGACAGGGGGACGTCCACACGCAGGGTTGAGGTCACCAGGTGGTGTTGTCGCTGCGTCGTGGCGCGGGCCGACGTGAGGGACAGGTGAGTGATTGTGATAATAGCCTCACAAACGAACCCGCCTTGACCTTGAGCCATATGCTGTACTGTGAGCAGAGGCCGCCTGGAGGACCCAGACAGGTGCCGCTGGTCGGGTGCAGAGAGCGGGCGCGTCCCTGGAGCGGCTGGAGTCATGACGTGCTTGGAATGACTATAGTACGTGGGGTTGGAGTGACTCTATTACGTGGTTGGAGTTATAAGATATATGATAAGATAAGGCGGCTGGGTGGCGTAGCGGAGAGTGCGCTCGTCACCAATGCAAAGAAACTCCGGTATCGAGTCCCGGTATCAGCGTTGCCTCCGGCTTGGGCCGGCCGTCGTACTGGCTTGTTGGCAGAGTCAGCGGGTGGAAGTCGATGGGTGGTAATCTGGACGTTGTGGACAGTGACCCCTACAGGTCGGTTGGGGGACGCCTGCACAGCAGAGACAGGAAATGGCGCGGGCAGTGTGAGCCTCCCACACGTTACACCTCGCCACTGAGAGTCCGCGCTGTCTGGTGAAAAGATGCGACAGGCTGCCTCCTCGTGTATCGGAGGGGACACGTGATGCAAGGCTTCTATCCTCTCTACAACCGACCAGTGGGGGGCATAGTCTAGCAACGTTCAAGACAGGGGGAGGGGAGAATTGGATACACGAAATTGGGATGGGAGAAAAATAGAAAATAAGGAGAAAAAGTGGATACAAAAAAAAAATATATGATAAGATATTCCTTTATTGATCCCCTTGGGGAAATTCAGGCATCATAGCGGCGTGTGGGAGGGGGGAGGGGGGGGGGGGGGGCAGGTAGTAGTAGTAGTGTCTTTGGGTTATTGAAAAGCGCTTTATAAATACAATTAATTATTATTATTATTATTATTATACAGGTCATAGGATTATAGTACAGTGGAGAAGTAAAAATGATTGTTTTATAAAAATAGGCAGTGTAAACAATATAACAATATAATTAACTCTGGCCATGCGCATATGGGCACGTAGGCAGTGTAGAAAGGTCAAGGTGCAAGATGAGGGTATGAATGCCCTCTCCGTTATATTTGCCCTACAATAAATATAGTTACAATATATATTTTTTTTTATTTTTTATTTAACCTTTATTTGACCAGGTAGTCACTTGAGATCAAAGATCTCTTTTTCGAGCAAGACCTGGCCAAAATGGCAGCAAAACAAAAACAAACATACAAATACACAAAACACAGACAGAGACATAAAAGGCAAAGTGGCTTTTATACATAGCTTTTATACATAGCTTTTATACATAGCTTATTGTAACATAATATGGGCTAGCACTCATTCATCTCATCTTCAAAAAATTATTTTACTTCAAAAAAGATTTGTTAGACTGGCAACCCTCTCAGATCGATTTGAACCATCTGCTCCTCTTTTCAAGAAACTAAACATTCTGACTGTGTCTGAGGTTAATTCTTTACAGATATGTATATTTGTGTACAAATGCATTCATGATCACAATCTACCAAATGGTTTTAATAGTTTTTTTTCTTTTAATTCAGATGTTCATTCATGCTACACGTCAGTCCAGGGACCTGCATATACCTTATTGTGGTAACTTCACTTAGGCAGTTCTCAGTGAGGTATAGAGGGTCCACTCTTTGGAATGCAGCTGATCCTATGCTGAGGAAATCTCCATCTCTGCTTATTTTTAAAGCAAACTACAAAAAAATTCTCATTTCCAAAAGTAGTAGATAAATAGGTCATACATGTAGGTATGCATTTGGTTATGTGGGTGGGTATGTTTGTAGGCAGGTGGGTGGGTGGTTATGTATTAGTATGTACGCAGTATACAGTATATGCATGTATGTGTGTATGTATGTTTGTATTAACACAAATCTTTTGAATGTATTCTGGTATTTTATAATATGCATATTTTTGTATTTTTGTATGTTTGATTTTATAAAACAGGGGAAGTTCTTGATAAGCCTCTTCTAACTTCTCCTTCACAATCGTTATAACTTATTATGTATTGTTTTTACTTCTGTTTAACTGTGTTACAGTAATAAACAAACAAACAAACAAACAAACAAAATGGCACTTTTGTTTTGGATTTTTTGACAAACAAAAATAATTGGGATGGGAGAAAAACACAGAAAAACAGGAGGAGAAAAAGTGGATAAAAAAAAATACTTATTATTAGCGTCAGAAACTAATCTTTTAAAATAATGTTCATGTTCAAATTGGCTCATGTTCAAGATCTCATTTCTAAATTATATCATCTAATGAATTACTCATACATAAGAATGATAAATAGCCTAAATATGTTTATTGATTTTCAAGTTCTTCACCGACCACCCGTGTGTGTGTGTGTGTGTGTGTGTGTGTGTGTGTGTGTGTGTGTGTGTGTGCGTGCGTGCGTGCGTGCGTGCGCGTGCGTGCGTGTGTGTGTGTGTGCGTGCGTGCGTGCGTGCGTGTGTGTGGGTCTCCTTCTTCAATGTGATTTAAAAAAGGGTTCCAGGTTTTCTTGAATGCATTAACCGAGCCTTAAGGGAGAACCTACGTTTCTCAAGTTTGATGTTATGTAAGACTTCCTTAAGCCATCGATGGTGAGTTTGAATGGTCTGGCAGCACAGCTGTAAAGGAGAGCTCTCTGCAGGGTCACAGGAAGGGCAGCAGTAGAACTCCAGAGGTAGTGGATAAAGATGGAGGTAATGACCACATCAACCAGGCATCTCTAATCATTAGGATAGGGAGGGACACCCGGTTAGCCAAACCCATGGATTCACAAATAACTGAAATACCTTTATTTTGGTCCGGATCCATCGTCAATCAATCAATCAATCAAGCAATCAATAAATCAATCAATCAATCAATCAATCAATCTATCGATCTATCGATCTATCGATCTATCTATCTATCTATCTATCTATCTATCTATCTATCTATCTATCTATCTATCTATCTATCTATCTATCTATCTATCTATCTATCTATCTATCTATCTATCTATCTATCTATCTATCTATCTATCTATCTATCACAAATGTTTCTGTGACTATTACGGGATTATGTGCTGAACACTTTATAGAAACAGACATTATAATCAGATACATAAAATGGTAAATGGTGCATATATACTGTATATAGTGCTTTTATCCAAAGCTCTTTACAATTTTTGTTCCGTTCACACACCGACGGCAGAGGCGACCACGCAAGGTGCCGACCTGCTCATCGGGAGCAGTTCTGTATCGTTAGTGGCTTAGCTTGGCATCACACTGCACTATCTCGCGTACGTGCACGCGTACTGAATAAACCACAAATGTACCTCTAATACCAGTATTAGTCTGACCACACCCCTCATCAGCTTACCTTCATAAGCAGGTGTGTGGTCACCTGCTCTCCTCCTTCTCGCTTTCACCACAAGGAAGAAGTGCCTCGGTAGATCCCCACACTTGACACCATGATGGAAGAAATTGGATTAGGAACAGCTTGGGAAACAAGGATACGTTGACATCATATCTTTATTTTCTCTCTCACTATTTTCGAGAAAATACGGCGATATTGTCTTCGTACTGGAGTGTCTAGAAGATGATGATCATTCTAAAAACCCTCCACCGGTTTTCGTATTGGGAGCACGCCGCTGCATGCTTCTCAACTGCAGTTCCTTGCTGTGTTTGTTGGGGTGAAACCTGTCAGGCCACAGCTGAACTGTCGGACATGCCGCTGTTGTGAGAAGCGGTGCGTTCCAGGTTGGGTGAGTAGTGTTTGCTGGCGGGCTCCACTTGTCTGTTAGTGCTATGGGGGCTACTTGACAAAGTTTATGGAAACCGGCCCCAGGCTAGGGTCCTTTGTTTAGCCGCCTAGGCGACAGAAGGCCTTGGTCTGGAGACCATTATAGTTTTAACTAGTGGGCCGCGACCATTGACACTGGTGATCCCTGTGTGTTCTGGACGAGTGGATTCTCTCTGTCACCGTGTTAAGGCCCCATCTTTCATATCCAAATGAGAGTATTCCTTCACGAGGGGATATGTGCATGTAATGTGCGATAGCGGCAGATTCATGTTCAAAGTCAGCTATACAGGCCAGTTGGTACTGTGCTGATTCCGCCGGATGTGGTAAAGTCACCGTTGTGAAGCGGTGTTGACGTCTTGTTTTCTCTTTTCTCTTAAAAAGTGAGGAGAGGTTCAGAACGGCGGCCTGTCTGGGTGAGTGTTATGTCATTGTTTACATGTTCATAGCTTACGGTTAGCCAGTCAGCTGTTAACTGCTGCGTTAGCCTGCTGGATCGCTGCATGGCCTGCTTAAGGCCTACTATTAGCCAGTCAGCTGTTAGCTGCGAGGCTAGCATGTCGTGGTCGCTAGGTAACGTTAGCTTGCTGCTATGGCCATGCCTGGCGCGGGGTAGCTTAGCTTCTCGCGCGCCGCCGGGAGCTCGCTTCTGATCGCCGTTAGCTTGATGCTATTCTGTTGAACGTGCTTTGATTTTAACATGTTTTACACTCTTGACCGCAACGTCATCCTTGACAGGGGATGTTTCGTCGACCCTGCCCTGAGCCTGGACGGGGATTGCGTCAACAAAGAGGACTGTAGCGACTGGTTGGAGCGGCGACGCTGCCCGGATCGAACAACACAGGACGGCTGTGTTCTACGGTGTCTTGTGACTGCACTTCGCTGATCTGCGTTCCGGGTAGGAACGGGGTTGACCAGACCTCATAACACGTCTTCTGGTTTTACTTTGCTAAATGTATTGTGAATAACGGTGTTTTTTCCCAAAACGTGTGTTGTTGCAATGCATTTAGGATACGTTGCGGGTTATGTGTGAGCTGTTTTTGTCACTGGCAGTTAGCTTCTCCGTGCAGATCGTGATGTATTGATCTGGTTGTTGTGTGAGAAACATCATGGTGTTTATGTGTACCGTGTACTCACTACTAAGGCAACTAACCTATGAAGCTATGCTTGGTGACAAGTGAGTAAAAGAATGTTCTTTCTCAGACTGTAATGACAATGAACAGTGTGTTCACACATTAACAGGTTTTCCTGTTTTAACTGGCCGTATTGAGGGTAAAATAGGAGGATTGTGTTTTCCCCCCCGGTTCCCTGGGGACTTTATCACCTCCTATCAGACATGTTGTGCATTAATTGTGTCTTTTGTGTGGTAGGGATACGATGTAACTCTTAGCTTGATTGCTGAGGTTGTGCTAAATCTGCTGGAGAAACTTATTTCCTAAAGGGAAATTGGTTTGGTTGCTGTCATGTGTGCTTAGCAAGGCCTGTGGTCGATACTAATCAAGAATGATGTATTCTCTCATTGTGAAAAAAACGGCGTTCCTCTGTTGAGTGTTTTTGCCATTTTTTGTAGGTGATGATGGGTTGTGTGTGTCATGTGACCTACAACTGGGTTGTACTGGCCACAGAAGCACATGTGTATGTTGGACCGGGGTTCTTAGAGCCCTCTCTATTCTGTGTTTTTCCTTAGTAAAAATCAGATAGCAGGTTAGCTCATGCGCTGTGTGGAGCTGTGAAACGCTTCATAGAGCTGACTATGACTGTGTCATATTCTCTTTTTGTCGTTACGTCGTATCATGGGTGTGGGGTCGTAAAGGGGTGAACTGGTAACCTTTCCTCTCCCCATTGTTCTGTCGGTCAGGGGTACACCCCCTGTCCTTCAAGGTTCCCGTCACGTGGCGGTTCGGCACGTTACGGGGGGGGGGGGGGGGGGGAGTTCCTGGTCCCACGGCCTGGTATATTGGGCGTGTGCACCGCAGGAATTCCCCCGCCATAGAGTACGTCACCGTGCGCGTCTCTGTTGGTAGGACTTCCGTGTGCTGTTCAGGTCCATGTGATGGATCTGTTTTCAGGGGGGGTGGTCAGGGCTCCTCCTCACCAAGCGCCTATTCGGGCCTTCTGTGAGTTCGGACTCCTTCTTCCATGTGAGGAAGCCTCCATCAGAGTACAGAGCCTTCCTCCTCAGATTGTCAAAGTGAGTGGACCCTCTAGAAGGGTCCTTTTCTATTGTATGTATATTCGATTCAATTCGTTTATTGAGTGTGTATGGGTTCAGTGCCTCTTCCCCGGAGGCCCTAAAACCAGTTTTTTACATGGCTCAAGGTGCAATATATTCTTTTCAATCTGTACAGCTCGCGTGGGAAGTCTCTCTGGGGATCCCCGTCTCTTTCCTATGGGAGGGTGGTGGGATGTAAAAATGTGAACATTTTTTACCCCGGCTGTGTAGACTGGGATACATACTGTTGATGCTTCCTTCTTTCTATTCCAGAAGTGTTGGAGTTAGGGAGTGTCACACCCCTCTTGTCGTTCCCCTGGGCGCCTTGGGGATTCAATGACAGGTCTAAATAGCCTGTTCATTGATGGGGGTGTGTCCCGACGCACGTATAGTGCTAGCTCGCTGTAAACAGGCGATTGACTGGCACGCCTTGGTTGCTTGTGGTTGAAACAGCGTTTTTATAAAGCAACTGAGATGGGGGTTTTTCCTCTTCCGACGACCACATCCCATGACCTGGGTGGGTTGTCGACGGATTCTCGTTCATGTCTGGGGGATGATGACGGGATGGATCTGAACATATGTAGTGGGGTCTCACGCCCTTGGGGTGGGCCACCAGGCGCGGTTCGTCCGAACGTCTGGGTGGCGCCTTCTTTTCATGTTAAGATCAACACGCATATCTGCCCTTCTCCTGGAGTAGGCATGTCGGCGTGGTTAGGGCACGGGACTGGTTCTGGTCACGCTGGTCCAGATCAGTTGAACCCGTTGTCCGCCGGGGATGCAGATCTGCTGTTCTGGTACCCTGAGGGACTTGGGCTTTTTTCAGGGGGAAAAATGCCAGGTCGGTCTGGGTGTCACAGGGTTAAGCGCTATGGAGACCCTGGTTGGGTATGTTTTTACTCAGCACTGTCGTCATGGCTTACAGCCATGCCATTCTGTACGCGCTCGATCTCGTCGGATCTCGGCCGCTACACAGGTTGGTCCTGGTTAGTACTTGGTTGGGAGACCGCCGGGGAATACCAGGTACGGTGTGCTTAGGGGCTGGTTCTCCATTATTTTTCGCTCCTCTCTCACGCATGGCGAAGAGGGGCCTGTGGGGGTGGTTTTTTGACCTCCTCTGGTGACCCTGTGCTTCCCGTACCGCCAGGCCCGGTCCGAAGTGATGTTTGCGACCCGTAGGCCTGGGTTAACCCTTTTTGGAAACTGAAACACTTGTACTGCGGTATAGCCGGTGTATACCCGCAGGTGTGTTTTGGAGTTTTTTCTTGAGGGGTTATAGGAACAACCACCGCATTGGGTAACACCGAGGTGGTTGATTCCCTGGTGTGTTGGAGCAGTGTCAACTCCCGGGTTCACCGTTTGAGGGTGCCCCTGCACGTTCATGACGTCTGCCAATCGTGTCAGCCTTCTCTGCCTCGACCCCTCTGGGTGGGGGTTTTTAAATGGAGGCTTGGTCATGCAACACCGCCAGCTTACGCTCCTTCCGCCGGGGCGGCTGTGTTCAGCTGTCCCCTCTGGCGCCTGTCTCGTCCGCAGTCTCCAGGCTAGGGTTAACAGCCTGTTGCCTGGTTTTTCCCCGGTGCGCTGCCTGCTTCCGTTGGTTAACCTTTTTTGTGTGCTTACGGCCATGCTGACTGTCTGTTCTGCAGGGTTAGTGTGCCAGGCGGTGTACTGTTGGGGGGACGGGGCCCGCTCGGTTTACGGCCATACCGACCTGAACACGCCCGATCTCGTCCGATCTCGGAAGCTAAGCAGGTTCTGGCCTGGTTAGTACTTGGTACCGCCTGGGATTACCAGGTGCAGTAACTGGGGGGCCTTTGTCCGAATACGCTGGCGATGTGGGGGGCGGGGCACTACGTGCCCACCTGGTGGGGTCTTGATGCTGGCATCATGGACTTCTCCGGGCCCCCATTCCAGGGAGTCCAGTCCTTTTGGTGGGTCTGGGTCTTCCTTCGCGCTCCGCTGCTACGGCCTTGCCACGGGGTTGGGTTTGCCCTTGACCCCGTGATTCTGGGGGCAGTGACGAGGTTGTTCCTCCGTTCGTTCCCGGGTGGCATGCGGGTTGTGCGTGTGTGTAGTCGTGGGGTCAAGCCACGGTCTGCTCACCCTGTGCGTTAAGTTGCTTGAGTGCCTCTTCGCACGGTCGGGTCCGTCGCCTTCCCGTGAAGCCTCTAATAGGGGGGATACCCTCCATTAGGGGGGGTCGGGGGGGCTCGGCCCTCCCTGTTCTGATGGTTTTGGGGGGCTGTCAGCGGGGTGTATTTGTCAGCCAAGTGGCTCCGCTTGGCCTCCCTTGTGCAGTGTGATGCCAAGCTAAGCCACTAACGATACAGAACGATACAGAAGTTCTGTTAGTTAGGGGCGATGCTTGGCATCAGACGGCCGCTGCAGCCCTTGTCCTCACCTTGTGGTGAAAGCTTGGGAAGGAGGAGAGCAGGTGACCACACACCTGCTTATGAA
Source organism: Notolepis coatsorum (assembly GCF_963971535.1). NCBI lineage: Eukaryota > Metazoa > Chordata > Actinopteri > Aulopiformes > Paralepididae > Notolepis > Notolepis coatsorum. The sequence goes on from NW_028171157.1 coordinate 347,199, forward strand.
GGTAAGCTGATGAGGGGTGTGGTCAGACTAATACTGGTATTAGAGGTACATTTGTGGTTTATTCAGTACGCGTGCACGTACGCGAGATAGTGCAGTGTGATGCCAAGCATCGCCCCTAACTAACAGAACTTGGTTATAGTCATAACCTATCGTTAGGGGTTACAGTAAGTGTTTCGCTCTGGGACACTTCGACAGGCTGCCGGTGAAGGAGTGAGAATCGAACCGGATTACCAGACGGCCACACTACCTCCTGAGCTACTGTCACCCCACATAGAACATAATGTGTACGTGCCATACCTCCTTCATTCATTGGGGGGGGCATGTTTATTACCAACTATAGCATGCTGCCGAGCACCCATTCTAGTTATTTTATGGACTCTAAGTACATCTCTGGCATCATAATGCCATTCACCAATATGCTCTGGTCTTCAATAAGCACCTAGATAAGTGGTTCCTCTTCATGACTGCATTCATTAGCTACAGTCTCAGAAATGTCCTCAAACCAAAAGCGATACCGGAGTCTCATGGCAAGCACAGAGAGACTACGGTAAGAAGAAGCTTCTATCCCCAGGCCATCAGAATGCTAAATGACAATAACACTATGCAACAACCATCAAATGCACTCACAACACACACATCCACACGCACGCACTCACTTTAAACAAACAACTCACTGCAGCACCCACTTTACCCACTTTAGAACACCTAAACACACTTTATATTTATTGGTAAAGAATTTACAACCCATACCTCATTACACCTTACTGTAAATTGTACATAAATTGTACCTCATCCCATTTCTGCATTGTACTGTATAGTATATAGTATATTGTATTGTAACTCAGTTACTTCTCTACTCTGCATTGTACATTGTATATATGTATACATTGAACACTTTTGTCTACGTACTTGACTTCTATTTTATACTTACTATACTTATTTTATACTAATCTATTTTTATCTAGCACAATCTCTGGAGCAAAACAGAAAGAAGCATTTTATATAAAAGTATTCTGTACTTCTGTATGACAACTAATAAAGAAACTTGAAACTTCACTTGGGTGGCACGGTGGTTGGCACTGGGGCTGGGCAATATGCCCAAAATATAATCACAAATTATTTTCTATTTTCTTTTACCTGCGAGTAATCTTTATTTAAAAGTTCAAAGTCCCAAAAAAATACAAAACATAAACTCTGGAGACTAAACATAGAAAAACTGAAGAATGCAATAATGTAGAGATAATAGAGACTATAAATTACCCCGAGGCAAGAACAGAGAGAAACTAGACTATAAATTATTTGTATTACTGAATGAAACTGTAAACAGAGAGGCCTATTGGGATGCTAGCTAACCCTAATGTGAAACACTGTGATTTACCTTACCTTGCTACCTCTCTATCTTTTTTATGCTCGCTTATGCCTGTTTACGCTTATTTTTTACTGTTGTGAAGCACTTTGAACTGCAACTTCTGTATGAAAAGTGCTATACAAATAAAGTTATTATTACTATTATTATTATTATTATTATTTATTATTATTATTATTATTATTATTATTATTATTATTATTATTATTATTATTATTATTATTATTATTATTATTATTATTATTATTATTATTATTATTATTATTATTATTATTATTATTATTATAATAAAGTAGCCTACCCTGAGGCAAGAATGTAGAGATACTAGAGACTATAAACCACACAAATACATACACTGACACATACGCGCGCGTACACACACACACATACAAGGAAACACACATAGACACATAAGTACACGCACACACACACACACACACACACACACACACACACACACACACACACACACACACACACACACACACACACACACACACACACACACACACACACACACACACACACACACACACACACACACACACACAGATCCCCCTGGTGGGTTGTTGAACACAGCAGTGGCGGCCGCTGGGTACTTCGCCACTAGGGGCGCTATACCAAATATTTTGCAAACATGTACAGTACAGTACTGTACCACGCAAGACTCATGGCAAGACGTGAGCGATTCGACTCACGCTCACGGCAATGAATCGGCTCTTATGAACGAGTCGCTCAGCTGTTACTACAACAACACACAACCAGTCAAATAAAGTATAGTCTAGACTCTAATTCACAACTTGAAACACAATATAAATAGAAAAGTTAGAAACAAAACTCGCCCGTCTCCAAACACAGGCAGATCTCTCCCTCTCTCCTTCTCTCTCTCACACACAGCGCGACGTGGAATCGATTCGTTACACAATCAGACCTATTATATACCAAGAATAACTTCAGTATGAGTACAGGGCTGTACACATATTTTGCATATTGTTAAACGAGCCAAGGCTAGCTATTAAACTATCGATATGAATCAAAAATCTGGGACCCTGATGTAAACATCCCCTTAACAATGCATCTGCATCCCCTTAACAATTGTGTGTATTGAGCCGTACTGTATTGTACCCATTCTGCAATCTGTTAATAAAGTTCTCATTCATTCATTCATTCAAACATAGACGATATTGAACAAGCCATAATCCACGTATTTTCAATCCGAGAGAGCTGCAGTAGTTAAATCAATGAGCCATCGACATAGTCAGTGTGGTAAGTAACGTTATTATTGCATCCAAGATTGATACACGGCTGGCTAGGCAGTTGGTAGTCATAGTCTTGTGTTATAAAATAAATAAACAATCAGCAATGTCTCGCTTCATGAATGGCCAGCAGTAGCCTGCTGTACTAAACAGTACTGCTCCTAAAAAAAACGATTTACAAACGTTAACATTAAGCACAGAGAGAGAGAGAGAGAGAGAGAGAGAGAGAGAGAGAGAGAGAGAGAGAGAGAGAGAGAGAGAGAGAGAGAGAGAGAGAGACTCACTGTTTAGTTGAAACGTCCAGGGCAGGAGAGCTTGATAAACGTGTATAATCCGCCATATAGCCAAGTGTTAGCTCGTTAGCACAACACTCAACAAGTACATTCCTTTGTCCATTTCCGCTCGAACAGACTGCAAACTACCTGGCGTTCTATCGCCATGCTCTAAGACAAACTCTAACCTTAACCAACTTTGAAAGAGTGCCTAAGCTTAACAGTCTAAAGAACTTGCAGTCACGGCACGCTCTAAGACAAACAACCTAGACCAACCTAGGAACCAACCTAGGCTAGGAAGCTAGAAGCTAGAATTGGAACATTAGAAATTGGATTCGGCCAATCAGAGATCGTCTCTGTGAAATTCTGCCACGGAAAAAAATACTGGCGTCGGCCAATCAGAGAGCGTCTCCGCGAAATGCGGCTACAGATATTCTTGACGCTACTGGCTAGACCGCTTCAAATCGCGCCCGGATTCCAACATAATAGTCATATTTCAACGCACAACGCGTTATGCACTGATTGGCTGTGACGGATACAGCGATCAAACTGTGACGCGCACTCAGAGCGCTATCGCGTATAGCCCGGGCCGAGAAATACGAAAAAAAAAATAAAAATAAAAAAAACGTGATGTCACTTCCTGCTCTGGAAAACGAGTGTTTTTTAATTGCGATAATAACGTTATATTGTGCATTGGAAATACAAACATACTTAAAATGAGTAAATATTATTCATTTTAAACATGTTTATATTATTTATAGGGCTATAAAACAAAAAACAAAAAGATACCTTTTCTTGTTCTACTCTCATATAACCAGGCAGGGCCTGAAGGGGGGGCGGCGCCCTAGCGCCCCCCAGTGGCGGCCGCCACTGGAACACAGTTTGATGGCAGTGAGGCTCCAGCTCAGGTTTATTCCTCCTCCCGCAAGAACATAAAAACCTACATAAAAGAGAGAACGGTGACAAACGTGGTAAATGACAAGCGAGACTCACCTGGGAGGGGAAACAGACACTATATAGTGAACATATACAGTGCCGTCTGGGAGAAATGCGAGGCCCTGTGCGAGATTTAAATGCACGAGGCCCTTGCGCGAAATGTTTTTTATTAATTAATTCATTCATTTTCAAAAAATCTAAAATTTTCAAAAAATATTAATAATAATAATACTAATAGATCAAATTTCTATAGCGCCTTTCATAGAACCCAAGGTCGCTTCACAATCAGGACGAAAAAATAGGGCAAGGAAAATAGGGGGGGGGGAAGGGGATGAGGGCAGGTAAGGGATAATGGATAATGGACCTAATCTAATCTAAACTAACTGATGGGGAAAAGCCTTGGTGAAGAGGTGTGTTTTAAGAGCAGTTTTGAAGGTGTCCAGGGTTGGGGCGTTGCGGATTTCGGGGGGGGGGGGGGGGGTTCCAGAGGGTAGGGGACGCCACGCTGAAGGCTCCGTCCCCGAAAGTCCGTAACCTGGTGCGAGGGATGGAGAGGAGACCCAGATCAGAGGATCGTAGGTTCCGGGATGGAGTGTGCTGGTGGAGGAGATCAGACAGGTACCGGGGGCCGAGGGCATGGAGGGACTTGTAGGTGAGGAGCAGGAGTTTGAAGGTGATGCGGAACTTGACTGGGAGCCAGTGGAGGTGGATGAGGGTGGGGCTGATGTGCTGCCAGGGCTTGGTGTGAGTGAGAACCCTGGCAGCTGAGTTCTGGACATACTGGAGCCTGTCCAGGGCTTTGCTGGGTACCCCGAACAGGACTCCGTTACAGTAGAGTAGACCAACCGGGAGGTGATGAATGAGTGGATCAGGGTCTCAGCCACAGAGTCTGAGAGTGAGGGTCGGAGACGGGAGATGTTCCTGAGGTGGTAGAAGGCAGACTTGGTGACGGATTTGATGTGGGAGTGAAATGAAAGTGTGGAGTCAAGGGTGACGCCCAGGTTACGGACTTCGAGAGACAGAGAGGCAGAGAGAGGGGCAGATGGTTTCAAGGCAGAGCAAGGGGAGTCCTGGACCATGATATTAAAATATAAAGTATATACAAAATATACAGTATGTATATATCATTTTACAATATGTAGGCCTATATATGTGCTCATCACAGACCTTTTCAATATGTCAATGGAGCGCCGCCTTGTTCCAAGGAGCTTCAAGGAATCTACTAACATTCCAGTTCCTAAGAAATCACCTGTGACTTGTCTTTTTTTTTTTTTTTTTTTTTACTTTTTCTCCTAATCTTTCTATTTTTCTCCCATCCCAATTTCGTATTGCCAATTCTCCCCTCCCCTGTCTTGAACGTTGCTAGACTATGCCCCCCACTTGTCGGTTGTAGTGAGGATAGAAGCCTTGCATCACGTGTCCCCTCCGGTACACGAGGAGGCAGCCTGTCGCATCTTTTCACCAGACAGCGCAGACTCTCAGTGGCGAGGAGTAACGCGTGGGAGGCTCACGCTGCCCGCGATACTTCATGTCTCTGCTGTGCAGGCGTCACCCAACCGACCTGTAGGAGTCGCTGTCCACAACGTCCAATCCCCACCCATCGACTTTCCACCCGCTGACTCTGCCAAATGAGCCAGTACGACGGCCGGCCCAAGTCGAAGGCAATGCTGAGACTGGGATTCGATACCGGAGTCTCTTGCATTGGTGACAAGCGCAATCTACGCTACGCCACCCAGCCGCCCACCTGTGACTTGTCTTAATGATTACAGACCTATTGCTCTAACCTCAGTTTCAATGAAATGTTTAGAGCGGCTAGTGCTGAATTATATAAAAGGTCAGATTCCTACCTGTCTTGATCCCTGGCAGTTTGCCTACAAGAAAAATAGATCAGTAGATGATGCTATTTCCTTAGCTCTTAATCCTGTGTATGAACACTTAGATAAGAGAAACTCCTACTGTATGTTAGAATGCTTTTTATCGATTATAGCTCTGCTTTTAATATGCTTATTCCATCTAATCTGATCCACAAACGTGTCTGGGTCTATGTGATGCTGTCTGTGAATGGATTCTTAGCTTTTTAATTTTGAGACCTCAAGGAGTCAGGATTGGAAACAATATGTCTGATGAAATAGTTTTAGTTTGCCACAAGGTTGTATTCTTAGCCCTTTACTGTTCACTCTCTGCACTCATGACTGTACTGCTTCCTATGATAACAATCTGATAGTAAAGTACGCTGATGATACCACTGTCATTGGGGGTATAAACTCAAAGGACCTTAGGTGGAGTGAGACCAATAACCTCACCCTGAATGCTTCCAAAACGAAGGAGCTAGTCATCAACTTTAGACGTAGCAAAGTATCCCATCTCCCCATTACCATAAATGGCTCAGAGGTGGAGATGGTGAGCAGTTTTAAATTTCTTGCGGTCACTATTTCAAATGACCTGAGTTGGCACACCAATACCAGAACCATTGTTAAAAAGTCCCAGCAACGTCTTTTCTTTCTCAGGAAACTGAAAGAGTTCACAAATAACAGGGTGATTCTACACAACTTCTATCGCTGTGTGATCGAGAGCGTTCTTACTTCCTCCTGTACTGTGTGGTTTGGTAACATTACAGACCAGGAGAAGAAATCTCTGAACAGAATTGTGCGTCTCGCACGCAAGACAATTGGGGTTAGCCTGCCAGCTCTAGAAGAGATCTCTGGTGCCAGGCTGCTTTCCCGTGCCTCTGGCATCATCAACGACCCCTCTGGTCACCCAGCCGCAGGCCTCTTTGTCCTCCTTCCCATCGGGCAGATGCTACCGCTCTATCACATGCTCGGTTTACCAAGAGTTTCTTCCCCAGTGCTGTGCGCAGCCTGAATAACTAAGGCTAGATTTGTATATTATCCTATTTTTTATTTGTTGTGTTATTAGTCAGGTTGTTATCTGCTCCTAGATAGGATGGGTTACTGTACATGCAGAGGACATGTTTTAGGTAGCCTATATGTAAACATGTACTTGACAATAAAGATATTCTATTCTATTCTATGGCAGCTCTATAGTGATCCAATGCTATTTAGATTAGATTGGATTAGATTAAAATGTATTGTCATTATACAAGCACAAGTGCAGTACAACGAAAATATAAGTTTGACATCCAACCATGAGTGCAAATGTAACAGTAAAGTAGTAACAATGTACAGGTGATTACACTGGGTATAAAATATATAAATTAGTACTACTGAGTAATAGTGCTAATGAACTCAGTATGTACAGTACAGAGTTGTAGTATTAATATGTACAGTGATACAAGTATAAAGACAATATGGTAGTTAGTCGTACTGGCCACCAGCATAACTATAGTAAGGTAAGGGATATGTACAGATATAGATATAGATGTGTAAAAAGGATTATATGCAGGCATGTACAGACAGATGTGGATATACAGTAATATACGGTAATTATATATATATATATATATATATATATATATATATATATATATATATATATATATATATATATATATATATATATACAGTATATACAGCATTATTGTACATGCTATCATGCAGAGTTATATGTGTTATATGCAGGTGTATAAGTAGGTATATAGAAGGATTATATACAGGTATATTCAGACAGATGCATATATATATGTAGCAAATATAAATATATAAATGTATATATACGGTATATACAGCACTATTATACATGCTATCATAGTTGTGATTATTATGATTACTAGTATGATTACAGTGTAGGGCAGTACAGAGGATGTAATTATCTACACATTATTCACAAGCTTAATGTGGGACAACATTATCTTACCTAGATAAGCAAGAGAGAGACTGCTGGAGAGAGATACCACCATGCTCCAGGAGAGATGGATGTGTTTGGGGAACAAATGGAGAGATTAAAAAAAATTACAAATTGTACTGCACTCGGGAAACATAATTTAGTTCTTGAAAACAATGCAGTCAGAAAAAAAGATCTCCATCAAAACAACTGACATGTCCTGATCACGGATTTACTTTAGACTCAATATACTTTTCTCAAACAGCCTAGTTCCATGATTGTTTGTTGACAGTCGAATGTTAAATTTGTGTGGGGATAAAAGGTGATTTAGCATATTTTCCTGAACCAGTTCATGTGGGTGCATGATGGAAAACACACCATAGCGCGCGCCCACGACACAGTGAGTGGTGCATTTAGTTTGATGAATAATTTAAACAGATTTACATTTTACATTTAGTCATTTAGCTGACGCTTTTATCCAAAGAGACTTACAAGTTCTGTACAACAAGTCAGCAGGAAGGAAGGGTACAACTCTGGCAGCTAAGGGTCAGTCAAACACTGTCAAACTTGAGTGCGTAGTAGTGTTGACATATTTAGCATAGTAGTAGTAGTATAGGCATAGTAGCATAGTACATACTAGGTAGTAGTATAGACATAAGCATAGGTGGTAGTAGCATATAGACATAGTAGCATAGTACATAGTAGGTAGGCTAGTAGTATCTCATATTAGCATAGTAGGTGGTAGTATAGGCATAGTAGCATAGTACATTATAGTCGTTTTTTGCCAGCACCTACACTGTGTCTTGTATTGAGAGGGGATCTATTAACTGTTACACTGCTGAAAGAAAGAATGGCTGAATTGGAGTATTGCACTGTGCGGGATTGATTGATTGATTGATTGAAAACTTTATTAACAGATTGCAGAATGGGTACAGTACAGTACAGCTCAATACATACAATTGTTAAGGGGATGCAGACCAGAGAAAGACTTCCATCTTGTTTACATCAGGGTCCCCCATTTTCAATTCATCATAAATGTACAGTTCCCTCCCCCTTGTATATATTTACTGTATGTCACAAATGTAACAGTACTGCATTGAGTATGTCATAAATGTCATTATGAATTGAAAATGGGGGACCCTGATGTAAACAAGACGAAAGTCTTTCTCTGGTCTGCATCCCCTTAACAATTGTATGTATTGAGCTGTACTGTACTGTACCCATTCTGCAATCTGTTAATAAAGTGTTCAATCAATCAATCAATCAATCCCGCACAGTGCAATACTCCAATTCAGCCATTGGGTGGGTGGCGCTGCTGAGCGGGCCTGTGACGGCCTGACAGCGTGGGGACAGAGAGTGCTGGGCTGACGTTCTGCAGATGGATGCTTCTCACAGACCGCAAATAAGAACCAACGCTTATAAAACTATTTAATAGGCTAAACTTCGTTTTAAATTCTTTATTTTACACTTGTTTATTGTATTTGATTTTTCTCGACATAATGCTACGTGGCCCGACTAGATCCGTGACTCCGTTGCGATACAAATGAATTATATATAAAAGTGGCTATCTTTGAAATCCACTGCTGTGGCGAGCCTGGGGCGAGCCTTTATCTACTGGGGAAACATAGGGGGAACATAGGACCCGGGGAACATAGAACCCTTTTTTGCGGATGGGGGAACATAGAACCCTTTTTTGCGGATGGGGGAATTTAAAAGAAAATAAATAAAATAAACGGGGAACATAGAACACGGGGAACATAGAACCCGGGGAACATAGGGATGACCCCCTAGCCAGGTAGCACACCATTCAGCTGGGAGAACAAAAAAGAAAGATGGACGTTTTGTACGTTTGCCATGTTGTGGTTTCACTAATGGAGAGGAGACCCAGATCAGAGGATCGTAGGTTCCGGGATGGAGTGTGCTGGTGGAGGAGATCAGACAGGTACCGGGGGCCGAGGGCATGGAGGGACTTGTAGGTGAGGAGCAGGAGTTTGAAGGTGATGCGGAACTTGACTGGGAGCCAGTGGAGGTGGATGAGGGTGGGGCTGATGTGCTGCCAGGGCTTGGTGTGAGTGAGAACCCTGGCAGCTGAGTTCTGGACATACTGGAGCCTGTCCAGGGCTTTGCTGGGTACCCCGAACAGGACTCCGTTACAGTAGAGTAGACCAACCGGGAGGTGATGAATGAGTGGATCAGGGTCTCAGCCACAGAGTCTGAGAGTGAGGGTCGGAGACGGGAGATGTTCCTGAGGTGGTAGAAGGCAGACTTGGTGACGGATTTGATGTGGGAGTGAAATGAAAGTGTGGAGTCAAGGGTGACGCCCAGGTTACGGACTTCGAGAGACAGAGAGGCAGAGAGAGGGGCAGATGGTTTCAAGGCAGAGCAAGGGGAGTCCTGGACCATGATATTAAAATATAAAGTATATACAAAATATACAGTATGTATATATCATTTTACAATATGTAGGCCTATATATGTGCTCATCACAGACCTTTTCAATATGTCAATGGAGCGCCGCCTTGTTCCAAGGAGCTTCAAGGAATCTACTAACATTCCAGTTCCTAAGAAATCACCTGTGACTTGTCTTTTTTTTTTTTTTTTTTTACTTTTTCTCCTAATCTTTCTATTTTTCTCCCATCCCAATTTCGTATTGCCAATTCTCCCCTCCCCTGTCTTGAACGTTGCTAGACTATGCCCCCCACTTGTCGGTTGTAGTGAGGATAGAAGCCTTGCATCACGTGTCCCCTCCGGTACACGAGGAGGCAGCCTGTCGCATCTTTTCACCAGACAGCACGGACTCTCAGTGGCGAGGAGTAACGCGTGGGAGGCTCACGCTGCCCGCGATACTTCATGTCTCTGCTGTGCAGGCGTCACCCAACCGACCTGTAGGAGTCGCTGTCCACAACGTCCAATCCCCACCCATCGACTTTCCACCCGCTGACTCTGCCAAATGAGCCAGTACGACGGCCGGCCCAAGTCGAAGGCAATGCTGAGACTGGGATTCGATACCGGAGTCTCTTGCATTGGTGACAAGCGCAATCTACGCTACGCCACCCAGCCGCCCACCTGTGACTTGTCTTAATGATTACAGACCTATTGCTCTAACCTCAGTTTCAATGAAATGTTTAGAGCGGCTAGTGCTGAATTATATAAAAGGTCAGATTCCTACCTGTCTTGATCCCTGGCAGTTTGCCTACAAGAAAAATAGATCAGTAGATGATGCTATTTCCTTAGCTCTTAATCCTGTGTATGAACACTTAGATAAGAGAAACTCCTACTGTATGTTAGAATGCTTTTTATCGATTATAGCTCTGCTTTTAATATGCTTATTCCATCTAATCTGATCCACAAACGTGTCTGGGTCTATGTGATGCTGTCTGTGAATGGATTCTTAGCTTTTTAATTTTGAGACCTCAAGGAGTCAGGATTGGAAACAATATGTCTGATGAAATAGTTTTAGTTTGCCACAAGGTTGTATTCTTAGCCCTTTACTGTTCACTCTCTGCACTCATGACTGTACTGCTTCCTATGATAACAATCTGATAGTAAAGTACGCTGATGATACCACTGTCATTGGGGGTATAAACTCAAAGGACCTTAGGTGGAGTGAGACCAATAACCTCACCCTGAATGCTTCCAAAACGAAGGAGCTAGTCATCAACTTTAGACGTAGCAAAGTATCCCATCTCCCCATTACCATAAATGGCTCAGAGGTGGAGATGGTGAGCAGTTTTAAATTTCTTGCGGTCACTATTTCAAATGACCTGAGTTGGCACACCAATACCAGAACCATTGTTAAAAAGTCCCAGCAACGTCTTTTCTTTCTCAGGAAACTGAAAGAGTTCACAAATAACAGGGTGATTCTACACAACTTCTATCGCTGTGTGATCGAGAGCGTTCTTACTTCCTCCTGTACTGTGTGGTTTGGTAACATTACAGACCAGGAGAAGAAATCTCTGAACAGAATTGTGCGTCTCGCACGCAAGACAATTGGGGTTAGCCTGCCAGCTCTAGAAGAGATCTCTGGTGCCAGGCTGCTTTCCCGTGCCTCTGGCATCATCAACGACCCCTCTGGTCACCCAGCCGCAGGCCTCTTTGTCCTCCTTCCCATCGGGCAGATGCTACCGCTCTATCACATGCTCGGTTTACCAAGAGTTTCTTCCCCAGTGCTGTGCGCAGCCTGAATAACTAAGGCTAGATTTGTATATTATCCTATTTTTTATTTGTTGTGTTATTAGTCAGGTTGTTATCTGCTCCTAGATAGGATGGGTTACTGTACATGCAGAGGACATGTTTTAGGTAGCCTATATGTAAACATGTACTTGACAATAAAGATATTCTATTCTATTCTATGGCAGCTCTATAGTGATCCAATGCTATTTAGATTAGATTGGATTAGATTAAAATGTATTGTCATTATACAAGCACAAGTGCAGTACAACGAAAATATAAGTTTGACATCCAACCATGAGTGCAAATGTAACAGTAAAGTAGTAACAATGTACAGGTGATTACACTGGGTATAAAATATATAAATTAGTACTACTGAGTAATAGTGCTAATGAACTCAGTATGTACAGTACAGAGTTGTAGTATTAATATGTACAGTGATACAAGTATAAAGACAATATGGTAGTTAGTCGTACTGGCCACCAGCATAACTATAGTAAGGTAAGGGATATGTACAGATATAGATATAGATGTGTAAAAAGGATTATATGCAGGCATGTACAGACAGATGTGGATATACAGTAATATACGGTAATTATATATATATATATATATATATATATATATATATATATATATATATATATATATATATATATATATATATATATATATATATATATACAGTATATACAGCATTATTGTACATGCTATCATGCAGAGTTATATGTGTTATATGCAGGTGTATAAGTAGGTATATAGAAGGATTATATACAGGTATATTCAGACAGATGCATATATATATGTAGCAAATATAAATATATAAATGTATATATACGGTATATACAGCACTATTATACATGCTATCATAGTTGTGATTATTATGATTACTAGTATGATTACAGTGTAGGGCAGTACAGAGGATGTAATTATCTACACATTATTCACAAGCTTAATGTGGGACAACATTATCTTACCTAGATAAGCAAGAGAGAGACTGCTGGAGAGAGATACCACCATGCTCCAGGAGAGATGGATGTGTTTGGGGAACAAATGGAGAGATTAAAAAAAATTACAAATTGTACTGCACTCGGGAAACATAATTTAGTTCTTGAAAACAATGCAGTCAGAAAAAAAGATCTCCATCAAAACAACTGACATGTCCTGATCACGGATTTACTTTAGACTCAATATACTTTTCTCAAACAGCCTAGTTCCATGATTGTTTGTTGACAGTCGAATGTTAAATTTGTGTGGGGATAAAAGGTGATTTAGCATATTTTCCTGAACCAGTTCATGTGGGTGCATGATGGAAAACACACCATAGCGCGCGCCCACGACACAGTGAGTGGTGCATTTAGTTTGATGAATAATTTAAACAGATTTACATTTTACATTTAGTCATTTAGCTGACGCTTTTATCCAAAGAGACTTACAAGTTCTGTACAACAAGTCAGCAGGAAGGAAGGGTACAACTCTGGCAGCTAAGGGTCAGTCAAACACTGTCAAACTTGAGTGCGTAGTAGTGTTGACATATTTAGCATAGTAGTAGTAGTATAGGCATAGTAGCATAGTACATACTAGGTAGTAGTATAGACATAAGCATAGGTGGTAGTAGCATATAGATATAGTAGCATAGTACATAGTAGGTAGGCTAGTAGTATCTCATATTAGCATAGTAGGTGGTAGTATAGGCATAGTAGCATAGTACATTATAGTCGTTTTTTGCCAGCACCTACACTGTGTCTTGTATTGAGAGGGGATCTATTAACTGTTACACTGCTGAAAGAAAGAATGGCTGAATTAGAGTATTGCACTGTGCGGGATTGATTGATTGATTGATTGAAAACTTTATTAACAGATTGCAGAATGGGTACAGTACAGTACAGCTCAATACATACAATTGTTAAGGGGATGCAGACCAGAGAAAGACTTCCATCTTGTTTACATCAGGGTCCCCCATTTTCAATTCATCATAAATGTACAGTTCCCTCCCCCTTGTATATATTTACTGTATGTCACAAATGTAACAGTACTGCATTGAGTATGTCATAAATGTCATTATGAATTGAAAATGGGGGACCCTGATGTAAACAAGACGAAAGTCTTTCTCTGGTCTGCATCCCCTTAACAATTGTATGTATTGAGCTGTACTGTACTGTACCCATTCTGCAATCTGTTAATAAAGTTTTCAATCAATCAATCAATCAATCCCGCACAGTGCAATACTCCAATTCAGCCATTGGGTGGGTGGCGCTGCTGAGCGGGCCTGTGACGGCCTGACAGCGTGGGGACCAATAGTACCCAGCTGCAGCTCCGGAGACCAGCGCTTACAAGCCCCGCACATACAAGCCCGCACATAGCAACCCCTCGCTTCCATTGGCTGATTTTGGTCACGTGATTTTGGGTCACGTTGCACTGCGGGATTGATTGATTGATTGATTGAAAACTTTATTAACAGATTGCCGTATGATTTGGGTCACGTTGCACTGCGGGATTGATTGATTGATTGATTGATTGATTCATTGATTCATTGATTCATTGATTGATTGATTGAAAACTTTATTAACAGATTGATTGATTGATTGAAAACTTTATTAACAGATTGCCGAATGGGTACACGTGACCACAGGCCCTGATTGATTGATTGAAAACTTTATTAACAGATTGTAGAATGGGTACACGTGACCTGACCGATTGATTGATTGATTGATTGATTGATTGATTGAAAACTTTATTAACAGATTGCAGAATGGGTACAGTGACCGATTGATTGATTGATTGATTGATTGATTGATTGATTGATTGATTGATTGATTGATTGAAAACTTTATTAACAGATTGCAGAATGCAGTACAGCTCAATACACACAATTGTTAAGGGGATGCAGACCATGCAGTACTGTTACATTTGTGACATACAGTAAATATATACAAGGGGGAGGGAACTGTACATTTATGATGAATTGAAAATGGGGGACCCTGATGTAAACAAGACGGAAGTCTTTCTCTGGTCTGCATCCCCTTAACAATTGTGTGTATTGAGCTGTACTGCAGATATATTTCAATTGCCTTACTTATTTACATAAGTATTATAGGCCTACAGCAGTATTGTACAGACAGTCTGTGTGAAGTCTGTGTGGTTCTCCAGCTGCACAAAGGCAGAGCAAGAGGCTCTACAGAGGGTGGTGATGATAAAGCCATGATAAAGACCTTCAATCAGCTGAAGGGGAATCCCTCCAAGCTGCTGTCAGCGCTACACACCTTCGGCCGCTCTGGTATCAGCCATGCATCAAAACGTGCACACGCACTCAGGCGAGTCGCTAACCGTGCTGGGCCAAGTATAGCGGCTCAACCCACCTCTGTTGCCCGTCGTAAAATGAAGCTCGGGGGTCGACGACGGCTCGCTGCGGGGAGGCCGAAGAAAAGTGTGGTGAGCACAGACCATCGCTATAGTTTCCCAACAGGAGTAAAGTCTGGAACGCACCACAGCCTGTCACAAGCAGTAGAGATGTGTCGTAGCAATCCGAAGTGACATTGACCACCAATATAGCATGTACATAAAGACCCAGTGCCTCATCCGTAGCTAATATTGCACTACCACAGGACCTAGCATGTCCTACCATATAAGTTATCTGTAAATAACTTATGTACATATACCGATATGCCCTACTCTGTTTACTTGTTTTATTGCACAATGTCGTTCTATTGGATTCTATTATATGTTATTACTATTGTATTATGCACATCTTTGCGGGCACGACCACCCGCATTTAATTTTTTTTTTTTTTTTTTGATATTTTTTGCACAAATCTCTCCAATATTCAAAACATCTCTTTCCACATCACCATATGCAACTTCCAAGATTTGCCTTTTTCTTTTTTGTAAGAACATACAAAACATGTAAAGGACTCATACAAATACATTAACAACTCAAGTTCAAGTTCAAGTTCTTTAATAGTTGTCATACAGAAGTACAGAATACTTTCATACAAAATGCTTCTTACTGTTACGCTCCAGAGACTGTGCTAGACAAGATAGTATCAAATAACATAATAACATAATATAGCATGAATTTAGAAGAAGAAAATGAGGTCACAGTGTTCGGTAAGCGTCCCAGACACATGTAGGTGTGCATGATAGCATGCATGCATGTGTGTCTCCAACATATGTATGTGGGTACGTGTATTGATTGATTGATTGATTGAATTGATTGATTGATTGATTGAAAAGTTTATTAACAGATTGCAGAATGGGTACAACTGACATGGAAAATAAAAGACTTACGAAAAAAAGAAAAATACTATACTATACATTGTGCGTATACATCCCTGATATATATACTTTGCATGTAGACCGATCTACCTGCGAGCAGGTATGTGCTGCATCCTCTATCGGGATGCCACCCTTCTCCATATTGCATGTGAGAGAAAGCGTCCCAGACACATGTAGGTGTGCATGATAGCATGCATGCATGTGTGTCTCCAACATATGTATGTGGGTACGTGTATTGATTGATTGATTGATTGAATTGATTGATTGATTGATTGAAAAGTTTATTAACAGATTGCAGAATGGGTACAACTGACATGGAAAATAAAAAAGACTTACGAAAAAAAGAAAAATACTATACTATACATTGTGCGTATACATCCCTGATATATATACTTTGCATGTAGACCGATCTACCTGCGAGCAGGTATGTGCTGCATCCTCTATCGGGATGCCACCCTTCTCCATATTGCATGTGAGAGAAAGCGTCCCAGACACATGTAGGTGTGCATGATAGCATGCATGCATGTGTGTCTCCAACATATGTATGTGGGTACGTGTATTGATTGATTGATTGATTGAATTGATTGATTGATTGATTGAAAAGTTTATTAACAGATTGCAGAATGGGTACAGTACAGTACATCTCAATACATACAATTGTTAAGGGGATGCAGACCAGAGAAAGACTTTCATCTTGTTTACATCAGGGTCCCCCATTTTCAATTCATCATAACATATATGACATACATGACATACAGATAGACAGTACTGCTACATCTATACATTTATGACATATCAGATTTGCAAATACAGTACTGTTTGTGATACAAAAGTGTCCAGAAAAGGAGTGTATATACATTTGGCGTAGAAACTGTACATTGGAGGAGGTTGGTGGGGTGGGGTTGGGTGGGTTGGGTGAGGGCTGTGTACGTAAGCATGTGTACATGCCTCACATGTGTGTGTGTGTGCATCTTCCAGGTATGCGACTGTACTCCTATCTCTTGTGTGTGTCTCGTATCCATGTGTGCCTCCGCCCCCTATGTGAGTGTATATCTCAGGTGTGCATATATATGTGCGTCTCAGCTACGTATGTGTGTGTCTCCTATGTACATGTATATCCCCCATATGTGTCAGTGAGAGCCTATACCTCAACTATGTGTATATGTAGGTGTGTGTATGCCTATTTCCTATAAGTGAGTATGTGCATGTATGTGTGCCCCTGACATGTATAACTTAGCCTTGTGCATATGAGTGTGTGTAAACCTATTATGTACACATACGAATATGTGTATCCTAGATACTTGTATGCGGCTAAACATGCACATATGAGAGTGTGATAGAGACAGTGACCATTCCATAGATATACCATCCGGACATAAAATCCATGTACATACATATATAACACATTATAAAGTACAAGTACCATCAGATCAGATCCCCTTTTTCATATTCATCCTTGATATCATTGTAACCCCACCTTAATCATTTGTCCCCAGACCGTTCAGTCAGGTGTAGAAAACTGTCCCATAAACGTGTATGCAAATAAACAACTTGTGACAAATAAAACTCTTGACTTGACCACCAGCCTCTCTATCTAAATGTTATATTGTTAACTGTCTAGTTAGGCATTAACTGTGTTAATCTAAATGTTATATTGTTAACTGTCTAGTTAAGGCATTAACTGGGTTAATTAATCTAAATGTTATATTGTTAACTGTCTAGTTAAGGCATTAACTGGGTTAAGTGGGGAGTGCGTCATGGTACAGTTTCAGTAAGTGGGGAGTGTAAACAAGTTGAACGCGTCACGTGAAATAACGTTACGTGAATAAACATATAACGTTACAATGTACAGTTTCTGACAGCTGGCTGTGTTGTGAAATGTGCATAACGTTATGAATAAACCGCGAAGTCACGCGAAATAACGTTATAAACGCGAATCTGGTAGTATATTTATTTGTATCTTCTTGAGATGATAACATTAACATCCGCATTTTACCGCATGGCGAGCTAAACCAATCAGAGAGGGGCTTCGCTCAACCAATCAAAGAGGGGGCTGCAGAAATGGAGCCCAACCAATCAGAGAGGCGTCTGCAGAACTTCAGCCATTGGGTGGGACCCAAATCACGTGACCAAAATCAGCCAATGGAAGCGAGGGGTTGCTATGTGCGGGCTTGTATGTCCGGGGCTTGTAAGCGCTGGTCTCCCGAGCTGCAGCTGGAAGCATCTCGTGGGGACAGAGAGTGCTGGGCTGACGTTCTGCAGATGGATGCTTCTCACAGACCGCAAATAAGAACCAACGCTTATAAAACTATTTAATAGGCTAAACTTCGTTTTAAATTCTTTATTTTACACTTGTTTATTGTATTTGATTTTTCTCGACATAATGCTACGTGGCCCGACTAGATCCGTGACTCCGTTGCGATACAAATGAATTATATATAAAAGTGGCTATCTTTGAAATCCACTGCTGTGGCGAGCCTGGGGCGAGCCTTTATCTACCGGGGAAACATAGGGGGAACATAGGACCCGGGGAACATAGAACCCTTTTTTGCGGATGGGGGAACATAGAACCCTTTTTTGCGGATGGGGGAATTTAAAAGAAAATAAATAAAATAAACGGGGAACATAGAACACGGGGAACATAGAACCCGGGGAACATAGGGATGACCCCCTAGCCAGGTAGCACACCATTCAGCTGGGAGAACAAAAAAGAAAGATGGACGTTTTGTACGTTTGCCATGTTGTGGTTTCACTAAGTTCACACGTTTCAAGTGTCAGTGATGTAACTTTCGGAATGAGTGCTTTTGTTCCCAGAAAATAATGCTACTAGCCTGGAGGTCCGACTGGCAAATATCTGGCTGTTAGCAAGTACAGCAGCAAGCTAGCTCGGTCGTTTGATTGTCTCACGTTCATTAGAATTAGAATAGTTCCCAGTGACTATCGAATAGCAATTTAGTGGGTTTTGCCCATCCCTAGTAGGTAGTAGTATAGGTATAATAGCATAGTTTGTACTAGGGCTGTCCCCGACTAAGGATTTGGATAGTCTACTATGATTGGACGAAATGTTTTTATTTTTTTTTTACTTTTTTATCATTCCATTTGGGCTGTGGGGGGTGAAGCTTAATGTCTGAAGGAGTCTACTGAAGGCTTCTTGTCCTCTGCAAAAGCATGCAATTGGTCCACTGATGGATACATCTTGATATTTGTCTAGTCTAGTGTGTTCATTAGATGGGTGAAATCCTCTTTCAGTGCCTCTGTGCCTGTTTTCTTAGGCAGTTAGCCTCTGGTATGCGTGCCATTAGCGTTATCCACGCTTCTAGGCCTCTTTTCTTTTGGAAAGAATGATAAAAAAAATATATATATAATAATAATAATAATAATAATAATAATAATAATAATAATAATAATAATAATAATAATAATAATAATAATAATAATAATAATAATAATAATAATAATAATAATAATAATAATAATAATAATAATAATAATAAAATAAAATAAAATAAAAGTATAATAATATATATATTTTTTTGCATTTGACTAAGAGGTTGGCAGTCGACTACGGCTCCTTTCAACCGATTAGTCGACAACTAATAGGGGTCAGGCCTAGGATGTACATAGTAAATAGTGGTAAAGTACATAATAGTAAAAGACAGTAAGAAGATGTATTTATTTAATTATTTCAGATATCAGAATTATAGCAGGGCAGGTTTGAGCAACTGGATTTATATCCATCTTCAACACATGCATGGTTGTAGGGATACAAAATATATATAAAAAATATCAGAGAAATTACCAACACCCTTGTCTCTCTCACTCTCTCTTTCTATCTATCACACATGCCCCTCGATCTATCACATGTACAGATAGAGTGCATCACACACACCCTATCTCCCCCCACCCCCTCCCTCTGTCTCTCCTTCTAACACACGGACATAACTGAAAAGGATTGTTGAATCAACCTTCATGGCAGATTTGGACCACGGGGATGTAACCTACTGCAGCCTCCACACGCAGGCTTTAGACTCTGTTTACCACTCAGCCACTCTGAGGGTTATTACTGATGATGCTACAACACTCACCACTGTGTTCTGTTTGATTGATTGATTGATTGATTGATTGAAAATGTTATTAACAGATTGCAGAATGGGTACAATACAGTACCGGCTCAATACACACAATTGTTAAGGGGATGCAGACCAGAGAAAGACTTTCGTCTTGTTTCCATCAGGGTCCCCCATTTTCAATTCATCGTAACACACACGACATACAGATAGACAGTACTGCTACATCTATACATTTATGACATACCAGATTTACAAATACAGTACTGTTTGTGATACAAAAAGAGTCTAAAAAAGTATATACATTTGACGAAGAAACTGTACACTGTATGATAAGGTTTATTACTGATGATGCTACAACACTCACCACTGTGTTCCGTATGATAAGGTAGCTCGGTCCTCTTTATCTGACAGACAAAATAATCATTGGTATTTGTTTATTTATAAAGCCCTACTTGGTAAATTGCCACCTTATCTCCGAGATTAGCTAGAACTAATCTTGGCAAGACTTCTTTCTGTATTAGTGCAGTGGAGTCATGGAATCTATTACAACGTGACCTAGAACTAAGCACTCTTGTTTCTTTTGGACGTTTTCGATTGCTCTTGTGTCACGACCCCGGTCCTAAGGGACCGGTCATTGGACTTGCAGCACCTCTCATGAACATTACACCACTGCATTTGTGTTTATCTATGTTTATTAATTTGTTATCTGTTGTGCTCACTTGTTTGTTGTCTGTGTATCTCTTGTGCCCCATTGTCTAGTCTAGTGTATTCTCCCCGTGTTTCTGTATCTGTGTTGTTTAGTCTCCTCATGTTTCAGTATGTTACCCCAGGCTGTTCAGTCTTTCCCACACAGCTGGGTCTTGTTTCCAATCACCCTCATGTGTCAATTAGTCTGTGTATATTAGTGTTGTTGGCCCTGCTCTCCTGGGCTCGGTCATTGTTCATGTTACCCTCGTCCTGTGTGCTGTCAACCTTTTGTTTCTCCGTTCTTATCAGTGAGTCAGTTTTGTATTGTTTGCCACGTTAAAGTAAAGTGCTTATTACTTTCATCCACGACTCGTGTTACAAAGGGTCAGATTAAACCGAATATATATATTTATTGCCTGAGATATATTGTATAGTATTTGTATATCGTTTGATATCCCTTGTATATTCTTTGTACATATACACGGAATATCCCTTTACCTGGTACAGGACAGACCATAATATTCGTTCTCCTATTGGAAGCGATCCCCTAGGCGCCACGGCCATACCCCCAATGCCGAGTTCAAAGTCACCGCCAAGGCTTGTCTCAACATGCCCAGGTTTGCGCAGGAATACGAGACAGAAATAAGGTTGGCACTAGATTATTCATCTTACGTATGAATACGTTGCAGGTGGATACAGCAGTAGTCTTGTCTTATCCTAAAACGTTCGTTCAACGTATCGTTCGTTCCTTACTAGTAAAGCCTTCATCACGAGTCAACGACCAAGTGAAGTGAGCAACCTTGCGTCTAAATAGAGCACTTATAACCGCGTGCGAATAGGATAGTAAAAGTGTCAGAGCTTAGTGAAATAACGTCAAGTTTGACCTAGTTAAATGTGAAGTACCGTGCACAGGAGAATCTACACCGGTGAATGCAGAGCCTTTTCCGGCTGGATTATATTGCTTTTGGTACTGTGGCTGCTGGAGCAGAGAACCGT
>NW_028171157.1:374005-439980 GCF_963971535.1 Notolepis coatsorum
AATTAATATTATATTATAATATATTGTCTATATTCATGTCTTGCCCGAAAAGGTCTCAAATGGCCCTAAGAGAAAGCCCTTTTTGCCGTAAGTCCGTTGGAGAATGAGACCCAGTGTGTCTTGGTAGTCTTGAGGTAAAGGCACTTGCCTCCCATGTGAGCATTCTGGGTTCTTTCCCCAGAAGGGGAACTCAAGCATTTTCTGAAAACATTAAAAGTAAAAAAAATAAAAAAAATTATACGTAATATAATGTGCTTATTTGTATATGTAAATATATTACTTATTTGTAATATGTACACATTCTACATTTTCGTAAATACGCTAATATATTACTTATGGCTCTAACATAACGTACAATATGTACCTTTTTCCTGTGGTTGATAAGTACTTTATTTACATATTTGAAGCGAGATCGGGCTGGGTGTTGTTACTGACAGCTGGAGGCAGAAGCAGCGTTGCGCGTCATGTGTCTCCGTGCCGTGGCAGAGGTGTTGGGTATTGTTAGCATAATATTAAACAAACCTCTCTGTCATTAGCGCACGGCAGACGGAAATAATGGCCAATGTTACCAGGATGGAGTCGTGGGGGAGGGATTTAGACTGACCTGTAAGAGGCTGTTACCCAGAGGGGCTTCAGACTGACTAACTTTTTGTATTTTTTATTATTATCTTTCCCCCCCCGTCTTTTTCTGTTTTTCTCCCATCCCAATGTTAGTCGTTATGCCAATTCCCAATCCCCTTCCTGGTAGTTGCGCACTCTGCCCCCTACCGTCGGTCCGGGAGGGCGGAGACTATCACATGCTTCCTCCGACACATGTGTAGCCAGCCCACCGCTTCTTTTCACCTGGCAGCGCGGACTCTCACTGGGGGAGTGTAACGTGTGGAAGGATCACACTACCTCCCTCCAGATCCTTCCCTCGCTGTGCAGGCGCCCCGACCGACTGTAGGAGTCGCTGTTTTACAACGACCAGGACCCACCCACGCCGGGTTTCCCACCCGCTAACAGTGCCAATTGTGTCAGTATGGACGGTCGGCCAAGCCGGAGGCACCGCGGCTTGATTAGATCCCACTGGCTCTGTGGTGGTAGACAGACGCTTAGTCCGCTGCGCTACCCGGCCGCCCCCAGACTGACTAACTTGCCTGTAACAGTCTGTCTCCCTGTGAGTGGCTGTCTCGTGGTGATGACCGGAGTGGTGGACATCCCGTGATGATGACCGGGAGGATGCGACCCTCTCTACGCCGCCCCCATACCTCAAATGGATCCGCCATCAGCTCCATTTTCCATCTTTCAAAATGTTCAGTTGCTATTGCATGTACTTATTTGTGTTTAATTACACGTATATGTGCATGCTTATCAACTGTTTCGCCCTGTTTTATTGCAACACTACTATCACCGACATCTAAGAAGGGAGATCCCCCCTTGAACGGCCCTTCTAAGGTTTCTCCCCTCCACATTGCCTGTGGTGCTTTTTTCCCATCGGTTTTTAGTGAGTTTTTCCTTACCTTCGCGTGGGGTATGTCTGGAGTGTTGCATTTATTTATTTATTAATTTTACATTCTATTTAGGATTTTCTGGTGTTTTTGTCTTTGTTCTTGATGTATTGTGATGTTTCTTCTTGACTTGTTTAAAGAAGACGTGTACGGCCCATGGGGACATTAACGTGTGTTGTCGGGCCTTACAAATACATTTGATTTGATGCCCACTCTCTCAGTCTCCACTGCATCCACACACGCAGCAAGTAGCTGAATGAAATGTCCTGATGATTATACAACAATAATAATAATAATAATAATAATAATAATAATAATAATAATAATAATAATAATAATAATAATAATAATAATAATAATAATAATAATAATAATAATAATAATAATAATAATAATAATAATAATTGTTACGAAGGATCAGATTAAACCGAATCTATATATTTACTACTTGATATATATTGCATAATATTTGTATATCGTCTGATATCCCTTGTGTATTCTTTGTACATATACACGGAATATCCCTTTTACCTAGTACAGACCATAATATTTCGTTCTCCTATTGGACAGCGGTCTCCTAGGCGCCGCGGCCATACCCCCAATGCCGAGTTCAAAGTCACCGCCAAAGACATGCCTGCACATGAACGGCTCTGCCCAAGAATACGAGACAGGAATAAGGCTGGTACTAGTTTGTTCACCTAACGTATAAATACGGCGCAGGTGGATACAGCAGTTAGTTAACCTAGTTCGAGTTACCCAAGTGAAGCCTCACCCACGATACAACATGCGGTGAAGAAGGGCCCGTTTGGCCCCAAATAGAGCATTGAGACCGCGTGCGAATTGATAGCTGAAGTATCAGAGTTTAACGCTGTACCGTCGAGTTCGACCTATTCTATTAATTCAGTAATAGTCTATTTATGTATGGTGTATCGTGCGGCTACCGTTCTACAGTGACCAGCATCACCAACGTTTCCTCGCACCAGCTAGTGTGCTTATCCAGGCTGGGCAGCTTAACCTGGCGCCTTCACCCGAGGAGCCCTAGACGAGGACCGTGTGGACATGTACACTGGATAACCTACCCGACGACTACATAGCCCTTTTCGGCTGGATTATTATTGCTTTGGTCCTGTATCTGATGGAGCGGAGAATCGTCTACACCCACAATTGTGTGGGATTTACCCTGTGAGGAGCATCGTCGAGCCCGCCTCTAGGACGCCCGAGGCTGGCTAGCTTTCTTCAATGCGGAGCTGCATACCGGAGAATAGCTGCTGCTTTCGTCTGCCGATCAAGGGAGTAATGTACCGTCTCCCGTAGCAGGAGCTTATTGAGTCCCCGTTGATCCAGACTTTGCTACCGACAAATCCTCTCCCCTTGCTGGCCTACAACCGGAGGGACCCTACCAGTATCTCCCGCTGCCTTACTAGTGTACCATAGATATAATTCCTAAGATACAGGTGGTATTCATGATAATGGACTTACGTTATTGATTTACTCACGCACATTCTTTCGCCTTATAAGCGCGACCCTACGTAAAGTATTGTTATATACTATCATTGCTGCTAATAAATATTATTATAACCCAGTTTTGTGTGGAACCGTGTCATTGTGGAGGTGTTCTCATCATATACCTGTGTACTGTATGGCCAGTGGTAATGTACATAAGACAGTAGTGGTTTAATGATACCATACTTATTAATACAGTCAGGGAATTGTACCCCTCAGTTACAATAATAATAATAATAATAATAATAATAATAATAATAATAATAATAATAATAATAATAATAATAATAATAATAATAATAATAATAATAATAATAATAATAATAATAATAATAATAATAATAATAATAATAATAATAATAATAATAACAATATTATAATAATAATAATAATAATAATAATAATAATAATAATAATAATAATAATAATAATAATAATAATAATAATAATAATAATAATAATAATAATAATAATTCAAGTTTCAAGTTTCAAGTTTCTTTAATAGTTGTCATACAGAAGTACAGAATACTTTTATACAAAATGCTTCTTACTGTTACGCTCCAGAGACTGTGCAAGACAAGATAAGTATGAAATAAAATAATATAGTATAGCATGTAAATTAGAAGTAAAAAATGAGGTCACAGTGTTCAGTATAGACATATGTACAATGTTCGATGCAGAATAGACGTAACTGAGTTACCATATAATATACAATACTATGCAGTGTACTAATATACAATACTATATAGTGCAAGGCAGAAATGGGATGAGGTGCAATTTAGGTACAATTTACAGTAGGTGTACGAGTTGTAGTGCAAATCCTTTATCAATAAATATAAAGTGTGTTTGTGTGATCTAAAGTGTGGAGAGTGGGTGCTGCAGTGTGTTGTTTGTTTAAGTGAGTGTGTGCGTGTGGGTGTGTGTGCTGTGTGCATTTGATGGTTGTTGCATAGTTGTAACTGAGGGGTACAATTCCCTGACTGTATTAATCAAGTATGGTATCATTAAACCACTACCGTCTTATGTACATTATACTGGCCATACCGTACACGAGTATATGATGAGAACACTTCCCCACAATGAATCGGTTCTACACAAAGTTGTCTTTAAGTATTTATTAGCAGCAAGAATACATAATATACTTTAATTGAATGCACTTGTAAGGCAAAGGAATGTGCGTAGGCAAATCAATAATGAATGTCCATTCTCATATTACGCATGAGATAATAATACAACTTGAATATTAGGAATTATATCTAGGGGATACTGGTAGGGGGTTCCACCG
This sequence comes from Notolepis coatsorum, assembly GCF_963971535.1. Classification (NCBI taxonomy): domain Eukaryota; kingdom Metazoa; phylum Chordata; class Actinopteri; order Aulopiformes; family Paralepididae; genus Notolepis; species Notolepis coatsorum. The sequence goes on from NW_028171157.1 coordinate 378,284, forward strand.
GTTGTAAGCCAGCAGGGGGAGGCAATGCTCTAATGCAAAGTCTGGGTCAGCGGGGACTCAATAGGCTCCCGGAGGCGGTATATTACTCCCTGCTCAGCAGACGAAAGGCAGCGACTGTAATCCCAGTATGCGTGCAGCACAGGTGGAAGCCGGTCAGCCTCTCCAATAGAGACGGGCTCGAATGACGCTCCTCACGGGCAGGTCCCACAGCAGTGGGTGTAGACGATTCTTCTCCGCTCCAACAGCATGGTTAAAAGCAATAAGAATAATAATCCAGCCGGAGAGGGGGTCTGCATTCCCCGGTGTAGATCCTCCGGTGCGCGGTGGTTCACATTAACTAAGTTGAACTGGACGTTATTCAACCAAGCGCTGATACTTTACTATCCTATTCGCACGCGGCCATAAGTGCTCTATTTAGACTCACAATTGCTCACTTCACTTGGTCTTTGACTCGTGATGAAGGCTTACTAGTAAGGAGCGAACGATACGTTGAACAAACGTATTAGGATAAAAACAAGACTCTATTTTGGGGCAATACGGGCCCACTTCACCGCACGTTGCATAGTGGGTGAGGCTTCACTTGGGTAACTCGAACTCGAACTGAACGGACTGCGGACTGAACTACTTCTGTATTCACCTGCGCCATATTTATATGTTGGGCGAACAAACTAGTACCAGCCCCACCTCTGTCTCGTAGTCCTGGGCAGAACCGGGCAGGTACAGACATGTCCTGACGGTAGCTTTGAACTCGACTCTGGGGGTAAGACACTGGCGCTGGTGGAACGCTATCCAATAAGAGAACGAAATATTATGGTCTGTAGGCTACTAGGTTAAAGGGATATTCCGTGTATATGTACAAAGAATACACAAGGGATATCAAACGATATACAAATATTATGCAATATATATCAATCAATAAATACATATATTCGGTTTAATCTGACCCTTTGTAACAGCCGCCTCCTAATTAGTCCCACCTAATTAGCTAAGCAGAGACAGATTAACCGCACTGTCCACTACTCAATGTCCGTTGTGAGGGTAGGCAGTTCACAAAGTTAGGGGTCATGGTCGTCATTAAGCGAGTCGGGGAGCCTTGGCGACTCTATCAGCCTCGCCACGGGTCGGTTGTAGGTCCGCCCTTGGACGAGCAATTCTGCCACTCTGACCTTTCCGTCGGCACCAGTGGTCACTTTGCTTACGCGGCCGGCCGGCCACGCAGCTCGGGGTAGTGACTGGTCTATGGTCATGACGACTGGACGGGATGAAGGGGGGCTTAGGAGGAAGCGGGCCTGAGACTGCTTTGATCTGTGCTTGGCTGTGCCTCCTCCTCCTCCGTCTGTTTCTCTTGTTTGCTCTGTACCCCGTCTGAGGAGGGGCCGGTCCCGGCCGCCCCGTCAAGGAGTCGCTTGGGGTGCTGGGTTTGAGGTCAGCTACGTCTGAAGCGCAGCTGAGGGGGGTGGAGTTCTGAACTCCCTCTGGTGCCCACGGTTCTCTCACGGGCCTCTCGCTTAATGTCAATAGCCTCTGCTGTACGAGGGAGTGGCCGGTGTCGCTCGCCTTTGTGTGTAGGCAGCGTGTAGACGTGGGTTGACTGTCAAGTCCGTAGAGGGGGCCCTGGAGCGTCCATCCCAGTCGGGTCTGAACCGCGACTGGGCATCCTTTGGGTCCGATGTGGGCCACCTCAATTGGGAGAATGAGGTCCGCGTGGTCGGAGCCGATGAGCAGGGTCGGTGTGGCGCCGTCGATAAGCGGTATAGGTAGTTGACGTAGGTGCACATACTTGGCCATCAGCTGTGGGATGGGGTAGGTGTACTGCGACAGGCCTATGTCGTGGCTGGTGAAGACGTTGGTTATACTATACTGCTTCTCGGGCTGGTCCACCGCTGCCATCTTGAAGGAGACCCTTTCACCTTTTATGGTCTTCTGGTCCCTTCTGATGGTGCGTATGGTCATGGTATCTTTGACACCCCGCAGGCCCAACTGGGCTGCTGCGGAAGCGAGGAGGAGAGTCTTTTCAGACCCATCGTCCAGGACGGCGTAAGTGTCCAGGACCTTGTCCTCGTAGCTCAGGAGCACTCTGACCACTTTGAGGAGCACTCGGGGGGTCCCGCTATGCTGGTCAATGTGGAGCACTCCTGTTGGTCGGTTGCCTTGGACCTTCTGGTGGGCTCCGCACCGTGCTGCGCGGTAAGCGGCGCCCGCCTGGGCCGCCCCTGCGCGGTAAGCGGTGCCCGCCTGGGCCGCCTCACGCCACTGGTCAACTTGGACGGGGTTCAGTGTCTTATATTCGGCACACTGTGCCAGCCAGTGTCCGCCGTCGCAGTAGGTACAGTAGGGAGCGGTCTGGTGGCTCTTCGGTACTGGTGCCACCGCCTCGGCATGGTACATTACCGCGACGGGCCCACTCTGTTGTCCTGGCTGACGCCTGTTGATGTCATGCAGGACCTCCAAGTGGGTGCCACCGCACCTGCTGCACTTCTTCTTCAAGCGGCACTCAGCTGCTAGGTGGCTGCGCGCGCAGCGGAAGCAGCGGCGGTGGTCCTTGATCCATTGACTCACCTCGTCCGTGGTCAGCTTCCCGAAAGTGTCGCATTGGTACAGCCGATGTTCTCCCTCACAGTACTGGCACTCAATCTTCCACTGGTCCTCTTTCGTCGAGGGGGTGTTGTGGTTCCTGTGCTGTGGTACTGATTCGGCTTGGTGCATAACGGTCACCAACCGACGGTTATCTGTTGATCCCCGAGGTCCGAGTCTTGGGCTTGATCCACTCCATACGAACGTGTCGAGTCGTAGGCTACTGACCTCCCTTGCGAGGAACTCAGATAGGTCTAGGAGGGATGCCTCTGGGCCGTTGGGGTCGCGGTGGTCTCTCTGCCGCCTGAAGCGCTCTTGTCGGGCGGGAGGGAGCTTCTCTAGTATCCTCTCTACATTAGAGTTAGCGTACAGTTCATAGATCCCTTTTTCCCTTTGGGACCCCAGCATCCCTACCAGGGACTGTACCTTGATAGACAGGTCATCTAATGCTCTGTTGTCTCTGGCTGGGGGGAGACGGTCAATGTCTCTTATCTCCTGTATCACATAGTCCCATATGCGTCCATAACGTTGGTCGAGGGCTACTAGAGCCGCGGTGTATGGGGTAGTAGAGCTGGAATATGCCAGCGCTATATTGTGCGCTCTGGGCACCTTCAGGTGCTTGAGTAGGATAGCATACTTGTACGGTTCATCTGGTACGTCGGACAGCATAGTCTCTAAGCACATTCGTAGCTCTGTGTACTGTGCTCTGTTCTCGTGTGTGAAGTCCGGGAACGTCGGTGTGCCAAGGTACGATGCCATGGATGACTGGCACATCGGTGAGCGTTGGGGGAGAGGCCTCCTAGGCGAGTCTCCTCTTACGTGTCGTCTTGGGCTGGTACTTGGTGGGTACCAAGGGCCGGGTACCCAGGTGCTGTTCCTCGGGGCTGGCGGTGCGTCAAACTCACCCGTGAGTGGAGTCGGGGGTTTGTAGCGCAGGGCCTCGGGGCTGACTTCTGGGCTGTACTGGTCCAGAGTACGTTGCTGCTGGTCGGCTTGACATTCCTCCTCTTCCTCCTCCTCTTCCTCTGCTAGGACCTGGAGTCTTCTGTTCAGTCTCTCTGCGTGGTCCGGTTCTTCCCGGTTGCTGGGTCTCGTATGGACCGGCCGGGGAGGGGGTTCGGAGACGTGGACAGGAGCCTCCTGTTGGCGGGGTCCCGGGTCGCTTGGTCGGGTAGGGGAATGCGTCCTTGACCCTTGTCGTGACGATCTCCGGGAGCTCCGTGCGGAGAGAGGGGGTGTCGCCATGGCAACCAGTTTGTCCATCAGCTCCGCCTGCAGCCGGTCGCGCTCTGCCTCGCGCTGGGCATGGGCTGCGTCGCGCGCTGCTTCGCGCTGGGCATTGGCAGCGTCGCGCTGCGCATTGGCGCTGGCCTGGGCAGCGTCGCGCTGTGCGTTGGCGGCGTCGCGCTGGGCATTGGCGCTGGCATGGGCGGCGTGGAGCTGTGCATTTGCGACGTCGCGCTGTGCATTGGCGGCGGCGTGCTGTGCATCGGCGCGGCTTCTTTCAATGTTCTCTTCCGTCTGAAGGCGTCTGGTCTCCAGTCTTATGCGGTCGTCTTCACTCCTTTGTTGCGCCTGGAAGCGCTCTCGCTCGGCTGCTGAATGTTCGCGCTCGCGAGTCTGTTGCGCTTGAAGTCGATCGCGTTCGGTGGAGGCTGCCAGGGTGGCGATGAGTGCCTGCGCCAGCATCTTGTCCGCCTCGCTGGGGGAAGACGCCGTTCGAGGCGATCGGCTCCCGGCAGTACTCGTTGGAGATCCGTTCTCCTGTCGCGTACCGAGGAGATCCATCTCCTGGGTGCGCGTCTCTTCTTGTGGTGGGTCGGGTTCCGTCCCGGGAGGGCTTTCTTTATCCTGGAGCTCTCCGGGGACTACCTCGTCGACGTTGTCTGGGGGTAAAGTCATGTCATGTCCCTCCTGGTCCCCCCCGTGAGCTTGGTCAATTACGTTAGAACCCACTAGGGTCTCTACTGGCGGGGTAGCCTGGTCGGTAGGGTTGGACATAATTTTACTATCCGCTTTAGTTACTTTATCCGTATTTAACTTCCCTTTAAAGCTAGGTATTGGACTGACAGTGTATGCCTCTAGATAGGGAGGTGGCTGCCGTCTGCGCTGCGGGCGTTCTAGCTCGGGAGAACCGTTTGTGGAGTGTTCATCATCGGCCATGTTATTAATATTACGCTAATTCTTATCCGGCTCGAAGGACCAATTGTAACTGAGGGGTACAATTCCCTGACTGTATTAATCAAGTATGGTATCATTAAACCACTACCGTCTTATGTACATTATACTGGCCATACCGTACACGAGTATATGATGAGAACACTTCCCCACAATGAATCGGTTCTACACAAAGTTGTCTTTAAGTATTTATTAGCAGCAAGAATACATAATATACTTTAATTGAATGCACTTGTAAGGCAAAGGAATGTGCGTAGGCAAATCAATAATGAATGTCCATTCTCATATTACGCATGAGATAATAATACAACTTGAATATTAGGAATTATATCTAGGGGATACTGGTAGGGGGTTCCACCGGTTGTAAGCCAGCAGGGGGAGGCAATGCTCTAATGCAAAGTCTGGGTCAGCGGGGACTCAATAGGCTCCCGGAGGCGGTATATTACTCCCTGCTCAGCAGACGAAAGGCAGCGACTGTAATCCCAGTATGCGTGCAGCACAGGTGGAAGCCGGTCAGCCTCTCCAATAGAGACGGGCTCGAATGACGCTCCTCACGGGCAGGTCCCACAGCAGTGGGTGTAGACGATTCTTCTCCGCTCCAACAGCATGGTTAAAAGCAATAAGAATAATAATCCAGCCGGAGAGGGGGTCTGCATTCCCCGGTGTAGATCCTCCGGTGCGCGGTGGTTCACATTAACTAAGTTGAACTGGACGTTATTCAACCAAGCGCTGATACTTTACTATCCTATTCGCACGCGGCTATAAGTGCTCTATTTAGACACACAATTGCTCACTTCACTTGGTCTTTGACTCGTGATGAAGGCTTACTAGTAAGGAGCGAACGATACGTTGAACAAACGTATTAGGATAAAAACAAGACTCTATTTTGGGGCAATACGGGCCCACTTCACTGCACGTTGCATAGTGGGTGAGGCTTCACTTGGGTAACTCGAACTCGAACTGAACGGACTGCGGACTGAACTACTTCTGTATTCACCTGCGCCATATTTATATGTTGGGCGAACAAACTAGTACCAGCCCCACCTCTGTCTCGTAGTCCTGGGCAGAACCGGGCAGGTACAGACATGTCCTGACGGTAGCTTTGAACTCGACTCTGGGGGTAAGACACTGGCGCTGGTGGAACGCTATCCAATAAGAGAACGAAATATTATGGTCTGTAGGCTACTAGGTTAAAGGGATATTCCGTGTATATGTACAAAGAATACACAAGGGATATCAAACGATATACAAATATTATGCAATATATATCAATCAATAAATACATATATTCGGTTTAATCTGACCCTTTGTAACAATAGTGTATATATAATAATAATAATAATAATAATAATAATAATAATAATAATAATAATAATAATAATAATAATAATAATAATAATAATAATAATAATAATAATAATAATAATAATAATAATAATAATAATAATAATAATAATAATAATAATAATAATAATAATAATAATAATAATAATAATAATAATAATAATAATAATAATAATAATAATAATAATAATAGTAATAAAAAGTAATATTCCTGTTCTGGGTAAACCCCAAAAAAAGGTTCAGTTGATCTCAAAGGTTGAGAATACCAAAAGAAACACCTTACATCTACAAATATAAGAAAATCACGAGAACATTTATTTTTAGGGGCAATATTGTTCCAAGTGCTCTTCTCGTTATTATTCTTTCCGGTATCCTTATTCATCTAAAAACCATCCCATCCTCATCCTCTGGCCTCACATACTTATTTCACAATATCACAGGCTCCTTTGATTTATATGAACGAATAAGTGAAAACAAAATAGCTTTTCGCAGCTTGCATAAAGCCATCTGCGGCGCTAAGCCACTGGGGGGGGGGACAGTGGCTCAGGAGGTAGAGCGCTCGTCTGGAACACAGCCAGCCCTTTCGTCTGGTCCTTAAGACTCTGGGGGTCAAGCAGTTCCTTTGTAATTTTCACATCATCACCGATCTCTAGAGGCCTTGCACAGAATGTCTATGTGGTTATTATCTCTCTTCCTCCAGGACGGCTGCCTGTCACATAGAAACCATTATTTTGTGCGAGAGACGGCCGTTGCTATGTGCAAAACGACGGTTGCTATGTTGTCGATTTACGAGAAATATATCAACAAAAACATTATAATTTGATGTCTTCTTATTGGATCTTCACGGTAGTAATTCACAGTAGAGAAGAGCATTATAGTGTTTTACCTACTCTGCCGCTGCACAGCAATGAGGACATTTTTCTTTTGAAAGTGGTTACCAATGGTTACGGCCACACCGGAGGAAAGATAACCACGTAAACATTCAGTGCAATACCTCTGTTCCTCCCAAAGAAATAAGCACCAGTCGGATACATCGGTGCTTTCAATGCAGGCTAGGGGGAGAACATCTAAATCTGACTCCCTGCTATACTCACTTGTCTCTTGATGTCTAAGGACATTCCTCTGTGGCATAGTGTTGTGAGCAAGGGTAACACTTATAAACCCCTGCTTCTTTTCTGTCCAGACATCCACCATCTTCATCAGTACACAGTCTTTAACTAATTCACCCTCAGCAAAAGGCTTTCTGTGTTTCACGATTAGCATCACCACTTCATAACTAGCCCTGGTAGTGTTTAGTGATTAGCATCACCACTTCATAACTAGCCCTGGTAGTGTTTAGTGATTAGCATCACCACTTCATAACTAGCCCTGGTAGTGTTTAGTGATTAGCATCACCACTTCATAACTAGCCCTGGTAGTGTTTAGTGATTAGCATCACCACTTCATAACTAGCCCTGGTAGTGTTTAGTGATTAGCATCACCACTTCATAACTAGCCCTGGTAGTGTTTAGTGATTAGCATCACCACTTCATAACTAGCCCTGGTAGTGTTTAGTGATTAGCATCACCACTTCATAACTAGCCCTGGTAGTGTTTAGTGATTATCATCACCGCTTCATAACTAGCCCTGATAGTGTTTAGTGCAGGCACGTGCACACATAGAGGAGCCCAAGGGGTGCTTGAGCACCTGCCTTTTTGAGCCTCATAAAAAAAGTGCCCTTTCTGAAAAATAAAAAATAAAAAATTTCGTTATGCATATAGACTGCCCTTCCTACTGAAAAATGTCAGGATGGAATCAAAATATTAGGTAAAGAGTTTGCACGGTCTCCTCAGCGTGCCTCTCCGCAGACCTATATATTTTATGCATAGCGTGGGTGGTGATGATGATGATGATAGAAACCGCTGTGGCGCATACAGTTGAATGCTGGTATTACACTCACTGAGGGACACGAAGAAGTCAAGTCCGATGGGATTCGGGAATCTCAAATACAAATTGGGATTGGAATAAAAAATGCATTTATATTAAACAATACAGAATATACAGCACTTCTTGTCTGTAGGGTAAGCACTTATTCCCTCCGCCCTGAACATTTATGGAGATGTATGGGCCTTTTAAGTCAGTGATAAAAGTGTCTTTCAAGGATAAGTGAGCCCCTGCACTGATTATTATAGTTCAATATTCAATATTTGATCACCAAAAACCCCCAAAAAGCATAAAAAGGGGGCCCCCCGCCTGAAAAGGGCCCTTAAAAAACAGGCTTGTTTTAACGCGCGCTCGGTTAAAACACACACAGGTATAGTGCCCTTTTCAGCCTTTGAGCACCTGCCCCTCTAAAGTCCTGTGCACGTCCCTGAGTGGGTGTGTATCTGTTAGTGGCTTGATGTGATGGAAATTAGTCAGAAGGATTACGACAAACATCTGTATCTCCAGTATGCACCCTCCCAAGTGATGATGTTTGGAGGGCGTGGAGGAGATGTATTATAGGACATGAGTGTCAGCTTCCTCATGGTTGCATTGATCCATTGGTGGACTGTTTCCAACATGGTGGACTTGATCACCTGCAGTGATGTAGACATCATTGTCATCTGGGAACTGTCCATCTGTTAACAACTTATTTGACAGGAATGAGAAAATGTCTTGTTACACCTGGCGCAACTAACTGCACGTCAACAGAAATATCTCTACTTGACGTGTATTGTGTCTAGCACAATAAAAGCTTTCCCATAGAGCTCTGCATAGAGCTCTGCATTTCGCTTGATCGGTGCTGTCAGAAGTCTGTCATTTGATTCAAGCACTCTTCCTGAAATTGTTGTACTGCTCTTGTCCCGTAGATTCGAGTTGATGGACAGATACGGCAGCAGCCGCAGACTCACACACCTTATTGTCTAATGTAACCGTCTTTACTGCCCTCCTCAAAGGGATTCCCATTGCTCAGCAACACCTCCATCAGGTCTTTGGCATGGCGTTGACATTGGTGCCGAGATGCAGATCCTTTCTTGTGATGAGGACGTTCTTCACAATCATCGTTTGTTCTTCACAATCAACTGTTGTTTACAGTTCTCATATCTAACTCTAGTTCTCCACATATTTATTGTCTCATTGTGTGAAATATCATATAAGATATGCTCCAATCATGTTTATTTAATTTTTATTCAATTACTCATTCATGAAAACATAGGTATAGGCACCAACATCACCATTCTAGGTTCAATAGAATAAAAGGTATGAAGCGTAAATCGAAATAAATACAGAAATTGCAGCCATCTTTGATTTTTGCCATACCAGAATATTCAAAACATCAATATTTGAACTCCAGTTGATTCCTCACACAGTATTAACTTAAAATAGCAATACAAGATTATATTACACAGCAATTGTGTGAACATTAAGACGTTTTTAAAGAATTCATGATTTCGATTGTGGCCATTTTGGATACATTTTTATTAAATTCAACTGGTTCCTTGACACTCAAGCCAAAATTGTTCTATAGATCCTTATCTTCAAATTAGAAGTGAAAACGAAACTTTCGCATATACATTTGAAATGACTGATTGTCCAGGCACCCCACTATCAGAAAAGTTCAAGTTTCAAGTTTCAAGTTTCTTTAATAGTTGTCATACAGAAGTACAGAATACTTTTGTACAAAATGCTTCTTACTGTTGCGCTCCAGAGACTGTGCAAGACAAGATAAGTATGAAATAAAAACATAGTAAAATTAGAAGTAAAAAAAGAGGTCACAGTGTTCAGTTTAGACATATGTACAATGTTCGATGCAGAATAGACGTAGTTACCATACAATATACAATACTGTGCAGTGTACTAATATACAATACTATATAGTGCAAGGCAGAAATGGAGAAATGGGACGAGGTAGGTGTACGAGTTGTAGTGCAAATCCTTTATCAATAAATATAAAGTGTAAGTGTGTTTGTGTGATCTAAAGTGTGGAGAGTGGGTGCTGCAGTGTGTTGTTTGTTTGAGTGAGTGTGTGCGTGTGGGTGTGTGTGCTGTGTGCATTTGATGGTTGTTGCATAGTGATTATTGTTCGTTTAGCGATTATTGTTCGTTTAGCAGCCTGATGGCCTGGGGATAGAAGCTTCTTCTGAGTCTTTCTGTGCTCGCCTTAAGACTCCGGTATCGCTTGCCTGACCGCAGCAGTTCAAAGAGGCAGTTGTTCGGGTGGCTCGAGTCCTTAATAATTCTCTTAGCCTTCCCCTTGCACCGCTTGATGTAAATGTTCTGGAGGGTGGGAAGCCCCCCTCCAATTGTGCGTTCGGCTGAACGTGTCACTCTTTGTAGTCTGCTACGGTCTTGTGCAGTGCTATTCCCAAACCAGGAGGTGATGTTGCCGGTCAGGATGCTCTCTATTGTACATGAGTAGAAGTTCCTAAGGATCTTCTGACTGACTTGGAACTTCCTTAGGCGCCTGAGGAAGTAGAGGCGTTGTCGTGCCTTCTTCACAACACTGTCAATGTGTGTGGTCCATGTCAAGTCCTCGGATATGTGGGCTCCGAGGTACTTAAAAACTGTTCACTCTCTCAACCGGTGCCCCGTCGATGCTGAGGGGGCTGTAGTCCTTGACCCCCGACCTCCTGAAGTCCACAATCATCTCTTTTGTTTTGCTGACGTTCAGGGAGAGGCAGTTCTCCTGACACCACTGTGACAGGTTCTCTACCTCTTCCAGGTAGGCCCTTTCGTCGTTGGCAGAGATCAGGCCCACCACTACTGTGTCATCAGCAAATTTGATGATGGTGTTGTTGTTCCGCTGTGCTACGCAGTCATGTGTGTACAGGGAGTAGAGGAGGGGGCTCAGAACACAGCCCTGGGGGGCCCCTATGTTGAGCGTGATGGATGAGGAGGTGCAGTTGCCGGCTCTTACCACCTGGGGTCTGCCCGTCAGGAAGTCCAAGACCCACTGGCACAGGTCATAGTGTGTGGTTTTCTGGTCAGCAGGAGATGTGCATCTCTGGCAGCTTATGGTCAGTGGCATTGTTCGTCAAATAGTGTTGAACTTGAGTGTTACACCCTGAGTGCATAGTATAATAGACATATTAGCATGGTAGGTAGTAGTATACGGATAGTAACATAGTACATAGTAGTAAGGTACTAGTAAAAGACAGTTATTTATATATAAACTGACAGCTGTCAGAACTATGCCGGGCTAGCATATGGATAAAAGTTCCCATATTATGTGCATTACACAAACTAAAAACAGATATTACATAACATTACACAAACTAAAAACAGATATTACATTACATTACACAAACTAAAAACAGATATTACATTACATTACACAAACTAAAAACAGATATTACATTACATTACACAAACTAAAAACAGATATTACATTACATTACACAAACTAAAAACCGATATTGTCTGAATTACTAGAAGAAAGAAATGCACCACCTTTGGCTGATAGTAATTTATTAATTTCCTAGGATTTCTTTTGGTCTAATAAATGTTTAAGGTTCTTAGATGGACCCCCTGCTGCCTCCTCTTCCTCTTCCTCCTCCTCTTCCTCCTCCTCCTCCTCTTCCTCCTCCTCCTAATCCTCCTCCTCCTCCTCCTCTTCCTCTTGCTCCTCTTCCTCTTGCTCCTCCTCCTCCTCCTCCTCCTCCTCCTCCTCCTCCTAATCCTCCTCCTCCTCATACTCTTCCTCATCTTCCTCCTCTTCCTCCTCTCCTCCTCCTCCTCCTCCTCCTCCTCCTCCTCCTCCTAATCCTCCTCCTCCTCATACTCTTCCTCATCTTCCTCCTCTTCCTCCTCTCCTCCTCCTCCTCCTCCTCCTCCTCCTCCTCCTCCTCCTCCTCCTCCTCCATGGGGAGCAGCGTACTGGCTCATATTAAACGGCAGGCCATGCATTATGCAGCAGCTTAGGCGCCAGCGCGGGATCTTCATGTCCTCGGCTACAGTCCACTTGTCGCTGCTCTGGTCGTAGCGCTCCACCTTGGAGATGGTTCTGGAGCCATTGTAGCCTCCGACCACGAAGAGCAGGTCGTCCAGCACCGCGATGCCAAAGTGGCTGCGGGGGGTGAGCATGTTGGGCAGGGCGCTCCAGGAGTCAGTCAAGGGGCTGTAGGCCTCCGCGCTACGCAGGTCGTTTCTACCGTCCGACCCTCCCACCTGAGGACAGGACACATGAGAGGAATGTTTTAGTGTGTGGCTCAGGCAGGCAGACACTGTATTAATCCATTTAGGGAAATTAGGGCATCACAGAGGCATTAAAAGTCAAATGATACATATCTACAAATATCTAGTATAAAGCATTTGTCTCCGTGTGCACCTACCGCATAGACTCTTCCTCCGTATGCAGCGACTCCCAGTCCCAAACGCCTGCTGCTCATGGGGGCGATCAGAGTCCACTGGTTAGTGTCTGGGCTGTAGCACTCAGCTGTGAGCAGATACCCCGCCCTCTTGTTCCAGCCACCACAGATGTAAACCTGTAATAAGAAAGAATATTCTAATTTAGTTTATATATTCCATTTGATTTCATTCTACTTTAATTGTCTGTTAATGTTGATGCACCAAAGGACCCAGACACATCTTTTGTATGTGCAAGCTTACTTGGCAATAAAGACATTTATGATTTCTGATCTAACGTTCCTTGTGTTCATCTAGCACCCTGTGTCCCTCAGTTCCACCCACCTTGCCCTGGAGGGCTGCTGCCCCGGCGCCCCCCCTGTGCTCCAGCATGGGTGAGATCACTGTCCACTGGTCGGTTTCAGGCTCGTAGCGCTCGGCGGTGTTCAGGTCCACACGTCCGTCGTCCCCTCCCATGGCGTAGATACAGCCGTCCAAAACGACCACGCTGAGCCAACTGCGGCGTGAGTGCATGGGAGTCGCCTGCAGCCAGCTGCGAGTGACGGGGTTGAACCTGCGCACACTGTTGAGAGCCTGTACGCCGTCCCAGCTACCGACACAGTAGACCAGACCGTGGAGATAAGCGGTGCCGTGGTAGGCCCGGGGACTCTCCCTCTCAACGCTCACGTCCATCCATCCACCGGCTCGGATATTGTAAGCCTCCATGGTCAGGATGCGGTGACCCCAGCCTCCGATGGCCAATAGGACCTCCTGGGGCCGGCGTGGGCGCATCAGGGGGTTTGGGAGCCTGTCGGAGCCAGGGGGGTTCAGGACGCTGAGGATGAGGGGCCTGCAGTCGTGGCTGTCCCTCACCACAGGGTTGTTCTGGACGTTTCTCCTGAAGTAGTCAGGCCTCATCAAGCCCATGCGAACCTGGGAAGAGACAAGCAGACAGCGGGTACAACTTAGACATCGGTTGTAGACGGTTTCTGTTGCTAGGGAACAGTTTGGACCCAAATGTTTGAGAACCACCTACTAGGGAACCTAGTGTTGTTTCAATGTAATGCACAGTAATACAATTCGTTTTTTTTTTTTTTCATACATAAAACAGAACATAACAGTACAATAATAATAATAATAATAATAATAATAATAATAATAATAATAATAATAATAATAATAATAATAATAATAATAATAATAATAATAATAATAATAATAATAACAATGGCAACAGCGACGACAACAATAATAACAGTAACATGAATCATAATGACCTTGACAAGAGACAGACAAACAAGAAAAAGTAAAATAATACAAATAAAATTAAAAATAAATGTGGCTCAGGCACTAGCAACCATGTTTGTGTATCCGTAATACAATTAGTTACCTTGGGCAGCAGCAAAGGGATGTGTGTTTTACGCTCCTCACGGGAGTGGTCGATCCAACGGAGGACGGCCTCGAACACCGTCTCCTCGCTCTTCACGTTTAGATCATCCCTCTCGATGATGTCCACCAGTTGCTGCAGGGACAGCTCCACAAACTCCTGTGAAACGTGCAACATCTCCTCAAAGTGGCACACGATGAAGAGATGGGCCTTGCGCCTCAGGTCAGGGCAGCAGTAGATGTCCACCAACCTCCAGATGCCGACACAGTTTTCCAGAGACAGCTGGCCCTCTAGGAAGTCAGAGCACGCTCCTACTATGCCAGTGACGCGAAGCTGGTCTGCAGCCACCAGAAGCTCTTCCACGTTCTCTGCTGTCACCAGCACAAAGCGTGTGTAGGAGTACTCTATGATGAGCTGCATCATACCCGGGGACACCCCAGGGATAGTGTAGACTGCTTTCTCTGAGTCGCTCCAGCGAGTGAAGAGGGCTCTGTGGGACGCAGAGTATAGAGATATCTGATGAGTAAACAGTAAGCAACATTCTGTCCTGTGTAGTCATATTTTCACTGTAGAAGTATAGGGTCTTAGCACAGTAGAAGTATAGTATATGTTTACAGTAGAAGTACAGTATAGTATCTGTTTACAGTAGAAGTACAGTATAGTATCTGTTTACAGTAGAAGTACAGTATAGTATCTTTTTACAGTAGAAGTACAGTATAGTATCTTTTTACAGTAGAAGTACAGTATGGTATCTGTTTACAGTAGAAGTACAGTATAGTATCTTTTTACAGTATAGTATCTGTTTACAGTAGAAGTACAGTATAGTATCTGTTTACAGTAGAAGTACAGTATAGTGTAGAAATCGTCGGAAAGGAGAGACGCACAATTTCTATCTTGCAACCACACCAAGTAAGTAGTGTGTCATTTATTATCTTCTTAGCACAAGTGACAGCTGTCAGATCTATGCCGTGCTAAACTCTGACAGCTCCGCGTCACCAAAAACATTTTATGAATGACATTCCACCAGCGCGTCCTCTCTAAGCCCAACCCCCAACCAACCTCATTAAAGTGACAGTGCCCCATCAATACATCAAAACAATCTAATGGTGAATTATGTCCATAGCACCCACTACATACGTCCCCCCAGAATTCATCATAACAAAAGAAGTCAATGAACAGGAGGGCGGAGAACCCTGCCATAACGGCTCCGCCTGACCCCTGTAGCGGCCGGCACCGCTGTAGGGAAAACCTTAAGGGCCCTACGGCCACTCGGGCACAGGATAGGTGGCGAGGGGGTCTCGTGGGCCTTACTCGGAAGACTGGGCAAGGTAGGGGGTCGTCCCCGCCGTGGGGGCTGGGCCAGTCCAACAGGTTTGCCCAAGTCCACATGAGCCGGTTTAAGGCGGTCTATGGAAATGTGTTCCAGCTTCCCGCCCATGTCCACCACAAAGTACTTGTCTCCAGCCTCCTGGACACGGAACGGACCGTCGTATGGAGGTTTCAAGGGGTCCCGGTGGGCATCGTGACGGATGAAAACATATTCCGCTGACTGCAGACTTGTAGGGACGTGCGACCGGGGAAGGCCGTGCTGTGAGGTGGGGACCGGCGTGAATACCTTAGCCTTCTCCAGAAGTGCTGTCCGCTGCTGGGCTGCACACCAGGGGGCAGTAATGTTAGGGATGAAATCCCCTGGCACCCGCAGAGGCTGACCGTAAACCAGCTCAGCCGAGGAGGTCTGAAGGTCTTCCTTGGGGGCCGTCCTGAGACCAAGCATGACCCACGGGAGCCGGTCGACCCAGCCGCTGTCAGTAAGGCTGGCCCGAAGTGCTGCTTTCATTGAGCGGTGAAAGCGCTCGCATAACCCATTGGCCTGCGGGTGGTATGACGTAGTCCGGTGTAGCTTCACGCCCAGGCTCTTGGCGACCGTGTTCCAGAGCTCGGACGTGAACTGTGGGCCCCGGTCTGAAGAGAGGTCGGCTGGAGTGCCAAACCGGGCGACCCAGGTTCCAATAAAGGCTCTGGCCACCTCGGCGGACGTCGTGCCTGACAGTGGAACTGCCTCTGGCCAACGGGTAGTCCTGTCCACCATAGTAAAGAGGTAACTGAAGCCGTGTGAGGGGGGCAGGGGGCCCACTAGGTCAACGTTCACGTGGTCGAACCTCCTTTCAGGTACAGGGAAGTGCTGCAGGGGGGCCTTGGTGTGACGGTACACTTTAGCGCGCTGGCACTCCAAACAGGAGTCAGCCCAGTCTCTTACATCTTTTCTAAGCCCAGGCCAGACAAACTTGGCGGACACTAGCCTCTGCGTAGGTTTCTTTCCCGGGTGGGAGAGGCCGTGAACAGCGTCATAAACACGCCGCCTCCATCCTGTGGGAACGATGGGGCGGGCCTGTCCCATAGAGACATCACACAGGAGTGTGGTGCCAGCACTGTCAAAAACCACATCCTCTAACCGCAGGCTTGAGGTGGCTGACCTGAAATCCTGCACTTCAGGGTCGGTAGCCTGGTCCGCCGCCATACCGGTGTAATCCAGCCCCAAGTGGATGGCGCCCACTACAGCCCGGGAGAGGCAGTCTGCGACAAGGTCTGCTTTACCTGCCACATGTTGAATGTCAGTAGTGAACTCTGAGACATATGAGAGCTGTCGCTGTTGACGGGCGGACCATGGCTCAGACACCTTGGCCATGGCGAACGTCAGCGGCTTGTGATCCACGAAGGCCGTGAACTGGCGGGCCTCCAGCAGGAAACGAAAATGGCGGATGGCAAGGTAGAGGCCGAGGAGCTCCCGATCGAAGGTGCTATACCTCCGCTCACTGGGGCTTAACTGGCGGCTGAAAAAAGCGAGCGTCTGGCAAGCCCCGCCTACCCACTGTTCAAACACTGCGCCCACGGCAAAATCTGAGGCGTCGGTGGTGATGGAGATTGGGGCCTTAAAGGAAGGATGTGCCAGCATGGTGGCGTTGGCTAGGGCAGCCTTGGCATCCAGAAAAGCTTTGTCTCTCTCAGCAGACCAGTCGACCGCATGTTTTGGCGCTTTACCCCTAAGGGCCTCATACAACGGCCGCATAATCCGAGCCGCCTGGGGAATAAAGCGGTGATAAAAGTTGATCATTCCGAGAAACTCCTGCAGTGACCTAACCGTGGGCGGCCGGGGAAAATTCATCACCGCTTCCACCTTCATGGGAAGAGGGACCGCTCCCTCTTTAGTGACTCTGTGCCCCAGGAAGTCAATGGTCGACCGCCCAAACTGGCATTTGGCCGGGTTGATTATCAGTCCATGCTCATTTAGCCGCTCAAAAAGCATCCTGAGGTGGGACATGTGCTCAGCCTTAGAGGCGCTGGCTATGAGGATATCGTCCAAGTATACAAAAATAAAATCCAAGTCTCGTAGCACAGAGTCCATAAGGCGCTGGAACGTCTGTGCAGCGTTTTTGAGGCCGAATGGCATGCGCAGAAACTCAAATAGTCCAAATGGAGTTATGACTGCTGTTTTGGGGACATCCAGCGGTTGGACGGGCACCTGATGATACCCACGCACAAGGTCCACCTTGGAAAACATTAATTTCCCTGAAAGGCGGGCAGAAAAGTCCTGAATGTGCGGGACTGGGTACCGGTCCGGCGTCGTAGCATCGTTGAGCCGGCGGTAATCCCCACACGGGCGCCACCCGCCTCCCGGCTTGGGGACAATGTGGAGGGGGGAGGCCCATGGGCTGTCGGAGCGACGGACAATGCCGAGGCGTTCCATGTTCTCGAACTCTGCCTTCGCAATGCTGAGCTTGACCGGGTCGAGGCGCCGAGCCCGGGCATAGACTGGAGGGCCGGTCGTGGCGATATGATGTTCCACTCCATGCTTGGCTGTAGATGATGAGAACGTGGGCCGCGTGAGGCCCGGGAACTCGGCGAGAAGGTGTTGAAACTCATCTGCGGCGGAGAGCATGCTAGAGAGTCTGATGGAGTCTGCACCCCCAAGCGCACCAGCATAAGAGCAGAATGTAATGGCATCAATTAAGCGGCAATTTTTAACATCCACTAACAGTCCATGCCGAGGCTGACGACTCCCAGAACTCAGGTAATTTCAGTGAAACTGCGTTCGTAGACATGTTGCCGCGGAAGCGTCTTCAAAACGTATAACAGGGTCACCACTGTAGAAATCGTCGGAAAGGAGAGACGCACAATTTCTATCTTGCAACCACACCAAGTAAGTAGTGTGTCATTTATTATCTTCTTAGCACAAGTGACAGCTGTCAGATCTATGCCGTGCTAAACTCTGACAGCTCCGCGTCACCAAAAACATTTTATGAATGACATTCCACCAGCGCGTCCTCTCTAAGCCCAACCCCCAACCAACCTCATTAAAGTGACAGTGCCCCATCAATACATCAAAACAATCTAATGGTGAATTATGTCCATAGCACCCACTACAATAGTATCTTTTTACAGTATATGTACAGTATAGTATCTGTTTACAGTAGAAGTACAGTATATTATCTGGTTACAGTAAAAGTACAGTATAGTATCGTTTTACAGTAGAAGTACAGTATAGTATCTTTTTACAGTAGATGTACAGTATAGTATCTGTTTACAGTAGAAGTACAGTATATTATCTGTTTACAGTAAAAATACAGTATGGTATCTGTTTACTAACCAAGCTAACCTGAACAAAGCTAACCTGAACCAAGCTAAGCTGAACCAAACTAACCTGAACCAAGCTAACCTGAACCAAGCTAAGCTGAACCAAGCTAACCTGAACCAAGCTAACCTGAACCAAGCTAAACTTACCTGAAATAGTCACTGCAGTCACACAGGAGGGCCTTGTGGGCATTCAACTCAGTGCTGTTGACTTTAATAACCACATCACAGAACCTTCCCTCCAGACGCAGCTCATTAAGGATTGTACAGGACATTGTTTCCTTTTCCATGTGGTGATTTTAAAATGGTATCTACAGAATATATTCAAGCTTACAGACAAGTAGCCGGAAACAAGTCTTCTGAGATCTTGAAGTCTTCTGAGAGAATTGTTGAATATATACTGTACACAAATGTTCTAGAATGTTCTATTATGACATCATATTGTGACATCACAAATGTTCTAGAATGTACTATTATGACATCCTACTGTGACATCACAAATGTTCTAGAATGTCTATTATGATATCATACTGTGACATCACAAATATTCTAGAATGTACTATTATGACATCATACTGTGACATCACAAATGTTCTAGAATGTCTATTATGACATCATACTGTGACATCACAAATGTTCTAGAATGTTTGATTATGACATCATACTGTGACATCACAAATGTTCTAGAATGTTCTATTATGACATCGTACTGTGACATCACAAATGTGCTACAATGTTTGATTATGACATCATACTGTGACATCCAGTGATGGGAATAACGGCGTTATAAATAACGGCGTAACTAACAGCGTTAGTTTTTTCAGTAACGAGTAATCTAACTCTTCCAATCTTAATAACGCCGTTACTGTTACTGCCAAAAAATGCGGCGCGTGACTATAATTGAAGCTGTTTTTTTCATCAGACAGATCTCTGCGCTGAGAAGCAATACTTTTTTCCCTTGGTTAGTGGGCAGTGCGCGATTGGCTGAGGTTGAGTAAAATGTATAATACAAAGTATAATAAAATATTTAAGTAAAATTGATAGAAATAAAGAAAAACAAGACAATGAAATAAAGATAATAATTAATTTAAAAGCTATTTTAAAAAGGTATGTTTTGAGCAGTGCCAACCGAGTCTGCTGTCCTAACAGACTTGGGGTCTGTAGGGTAAGCACTTATTCCCTCCGCCCTGAACATTTATGGAGATGTATGGGCGGTTTAAGTCAGTGATAAAAGTGTCTTTCAAGGATAAGTGAGCTCCTGCACTCATTATTATAGTTCAATATTCAATATTTGATCACCAAAACCCCCCAAAAAGCATAAAAAGGCCCCTCCCAGCCCAAAAAGGGCCCCCAAAAATAGCACAGGCCCAGTGCCCTTTTCAGCCTTTGAGCACCTGCCCCTCTAAAGTCCTGTGCACGTCCCTGGTTTAGTGATTAGCATCACCACTTCATAACTAGCCCTGGTAGTGTTTAGTGATTATCATCACCACTTCATAACTAGCCCTGGTAGTGTTTAGTGATTAGCGTCACCACTTCATAACTAGCCCTGGTAGTGTTTAGTGATTAGCATCACCACTTCATAACTAGCCCTGGTAGTGTTTAGTGATTAACATCACCACTTCATAACTAGCCCTGGTAGTGTTTAGTGATTAACATCACCACTTCATAACTAGCCCTGGTAGTGTTTAGTGATTATCATCACCACTTCATAACTAGCCCTGGTAGTGTTTAGTGATTAGCATCACCGCTTCATAACTAGCCCTGGTAGTGTTTAGTGATTAGCATCACCACTTCATAACTAGCCCTGGTAGTGTTTAGTGATTAACATCACCACTTCATAACTAGCCCTGGTAGTGTTTAGTGATTAGCATCACCACTTCATAACTAGCCCTGGTAGTGTTTAGTGATTAGTATCACCACTTCATAACTAGCCCTGGTAGTGTTTAGTGATTAGCATCACCACTTCATAACTAGCCCTGGTAGTGTTTAGTGATTAGCATCACCACTTCATAACTAGCCCTGGTAGTGTTTAGTGATTAGCATCACCACTTCATAACTAGCCCTGGTAGTGTTTAGTGATTAGCATCACCACTTCATAACTAGCCCTGGTAGTGTTTAGTGATTAGCGTCACCACTTCATAACTAGCCCTGGTAGTATTTAGTGATTAGCATCACCGCTTCATAACTAGCCCTGGTAGTGTTTAGTGATTAGCATCACCACTTCATAACTAGCCCTGGTAGTGTTTAGTGATTAGCATCGCCACTTCATAACTAGCCCTGGTAGTGTTTCAAACCACCAGTCTTGACAGAAAGCTGGAATAAGTGACAGAAAGCTGCTTCAAGCAGCCTAGTTGATTTTTGTTGATTGTCATGTAGTATATTCCCAAGCTAAACGGTTCTGCTCTGTACCAGAACCGGCGCTGATCTGCTCTGCGTTGTGATTCAAAAACTTTAAAGCCCTGGGAAATACTTATGACGCTCAGCGGTGCAGACAGGAATCAGGAAGGAAGAGGGTAGTTATTTCAAACGGAGTGGTTTATTAAATCCACAAAGTTATAAAAAAAATGATCTGTTTCAATTAAAAGTAAAGAATGCTATAGTTGTGATAAAAGACACTATGCCGTCTTGATCACAACCAGACTAATATTACAGTAGAGTTGATAAGTCGTTGATGGCTTTGTTCTCTTGGCTAGTGAACAAAGTATAGTTCTGTTTTTCCCTCCAAAAGCGATGTCCTTTGTTGTCCTGCTGACCTGCCCGCGTCGTGTGGAGATGGGTGTGGTTCCTCCTGGTGAGTTGGGTTTCAGAGTCCCCCTCACCATCACAACCTCCCATTATATCCCAAGGCCCAGCGTCTCTGTGTGATGACATCATCAAATTCTTTCCTCCAATGCCAGGCCTGCTAAGTTTGGATTTGAAAATAGGGGTTTGGCTTAATAGGCCAACCCCCCCTTACTTTGTTTAAGCCCAGAGAACAACCATCAATTACAACCTAATATTTGCATTTATTCATTTCATAATTTCTATATTTGAATTACCATTAATTACATGAACCCAGAGATATCATACTTAAAACACATTTCTTATCATTAAGCCTATTTTCACCTTAAGTGAAAACTAATCTTATTCTGTAGTGGATTTAAGTTTATACTCTAGCGTTCATTAATAATATGCTTTTATACAGTTTCATTAATCATATGATTTTACACAGTTTAGTATGACTTCAGAATTATTACCACAATGTAAACAGGCCTAATTGTATTTCATATCAAACTAATCTAAATGGGTTACCAGACCTTTGAAGATGTACTTAGTTATTAGCAAACCAGGTGGCCACATATGTTCATAGGAACATATGTGTTTAGCTAGGGCTTCCTGTCCCCCACTCAGGTGGCGAGCCTTTGTTCTACAACCCCCTAAGGGGAAGTAGGTTATCTTCCTGATTAGCCACCGAACCCGTTTAACAACCTCTCTCTATTGTTACTTCAGCTGCCACTATATGCAAATGACCTCCTGGAGTGAGCACAAGGTCTTTGTAAACACACACACTCTATGAGCTAAGTCACCCTAGTCAAATCAGGTTTAAACTATATTTGATTGCCAATTGTTCCACTTTGACTGTTTCTATAAGACTATTACGCATTAGTTTGATTTGAGCTATGCCGTTATGATCTATGTTCAAAATATACCACAGTCACGCTTGACCGATACATACTGTATAGACCTGGGACTAGGACTGGCTAAATGGTGGCTAGCCTAAATGACGGAGGCGCTACACACCCACAGCTCCGGAACAAGGCACGTAACCCATTTAGACCTGAAACGCCTGCTAGTAATAATGCATTATATAGCCTGCATATACACACAAATGTGTTTCCCACGTTCAATGGGTTAATCCCCACCAGCTCTAACAGCACCATGCTGTGTCATATAGCCGTCCTCGTGATCTTAGTGCCAGCGTCAGTGTTGTCCAATGTTACTTGATATTAGGGGTGGGGGGGGGGGGGGGAAATCGATACGTAGTAGTATCGTGATACTTTGCGTGGCGATACTGTATCGATACAGGGACGCCAAGTATCGATATTTAATTATTCATAAAAGAATATATAATAAAAAAAATATATATATATATATATATATATTTTTTTTAAGGAAGTTGCATTGTGCATTTCAATACCTGTAATATGTATAAGGAAGTTGCATTATTCATTTCAATACCTGTAATAGTACAGTAGTCCACACACACAAGCACACGTGTGCATTCAGTTAAGTTGGAATATGACTGTAATACAAACAGTTCAGTTTGTCAGGTACATGCAACACAGATTACAGTGTTGACATCTGTCTGCTTGAGAAAATACCACGTTCTGCAATAAAAATGATTGAAGTGAGATGAACAGACTGAAAACTTTATTTTATTAGATGAAACATGTTGACAAAGTTTTACTTTGCAGTTGGAAAAAAGGTAATAAATCGCAATATATATCGCAATATTAATATCGCAATACTCAGCATATATCGCAATATATTTACTAGTATCGCAATACTATCGTATCGTGACTCAAGTATCGTGATAGTATCGTATCGTGAGGCCTCTGGTGATTCCCACCCCTACTTGATATGTACTTGTTAGTGGTCAAATAATTGTCTCTCTCTCTCTATACACAAACACAGGTGCCCATGTATAACAACCAGCCACTGGATAATACTGACAGGCACTTTGTGTGGCCACCTCTGACCAGACTCTGACCAGGCTCCGCATTTTGCGGAGACGCTCTCTGATTGGCCACTGACTGACGCTCTCTGATTGGCCACTGACATGTGCGCCCAATCGCGTGACGAGCTGTGTCTTTGCCCATTTCCGGGTCTAACAGCCTGCAAACTACCTAGTTATGCAAATCAGTGCTATATTCACGTCAGCAAAACCGTCAAATCAGAATGGCTTAGTTGAGTGAGGGAGGATCTCGTGAACTCGAGACTAGACTGATGAGTCAATATGGTAATTAGAGACACACAGACCCATTGATACTAACCCCTATGACTATAAAACCATGCTAAACACAGAAAAAAGTCATTTATAATGCATGTCCCTGGAGCAGTCGTCAGTGAGTCATCAAGTGTGCAGCTCTGCTCCACTCACCAGCACATCATGGCCACTAAAGTTTGAATATGTTTAACCTGATCACCCTGACAGAGATCCACTTCAGGTACTGTATTTTCAACTTAGATGTGGGTTTAGGCCCAAGGGCGCTCTTATTATGCGAGCCGGTGGGTACCATGGCAACATGCGGTCACTGGTTGTTAGCAGACACTTTGCACCGCCACTTGCAGGGCCGTTTCTAGCTTTTTGGGGGCCCTATGCGAAATGTTGTTTGGGGGCCCCTATTTTGTGAAACTATGGTGGGGGGGAATTCCAAACGCTTTAAGGTGGGCATGCATTTAACATTTAAATGCATCGATCTGGTGCATTACATTTCTGACTTACAATATTGAAATTGAAATGGAACTATTTAAAAGTAGTAGTTAAAGTTAAACAAAGTTTGAAAATGCAACTACAATTTTGTCAGTAAGCTACTTATGTATTTTTTTGTTTGTATAAAGAAGACCCAGGGTTGCCGTGGCGATGTGAAATCTCCCATGATTAATAAACACATGGCGTTACGAAACGATGCTCGATATCTGCGAGAGCGCTTACTTTGATCTTTTGAACGTTATGCGGCTACATACGTGCTTAGTGATCTGTCAAGCAATGAGGCCACAGGATGATTACACCAAAGGTATTCCTGCAAGCTGCCTGCCATGAGAGCATCAGCTTCAGAAATAATATTGATAATAAAATAATCAATAATATTGATTATGCCGGTAAAAAGCACAGCTGCTGCTGGCGTCACTTGATATGTACTTGTCATCTTGATAGTGGTACAATAATCGTCTCTCTCTATACAAACACAGGCACCCATGTATAACACCCAGCCACTGGCTACTGGCAGGCACTTTGTATGGCCACCTCTGACCAATCTCTGACCAAACTCTGACCAAACTCTGACCAAACTCTGACCAATCTCTGACCAAACTCTGACCAAACTCTGACCAGACTCTGACCAACCTCTGACCAAACTCAGGGGGAGGCAGGGGGAGGCTGGGGGAGGCTGGGGGAGGCAGGGGGAGGCTGGGGGAGGCTGGGAGAGTGGTGAGGGAGGCAGGGGGAGGCTGGGGGAGGCAGGGGGAGGCAGGGGGAGGCAGGGGGAGGCTGGGAGAGTGGTGAGGGAGGCAGGGGGGGCAGGGGGAGGCAGGGGAGGCAGGGGGAGGCAGGGGGAGGCAGGGGGAGGCAGGGGGAGGCAGGGGGAGGCTGGGGGAGGCTGGGAGAGTGGTGAGGGAGGCAGGGGGAGGCTGGGGGAGGCAGGGGGAGGCAGGGGGAGGCAGGGGGAGGCTGGGAGAGTGGTGAGGGAGGCAGGGGGGGCAGGGGGAGGCAGGGGAGGCAGGGGGAGGCAGGGGGAGGCAGGGGGAGGCAGGGGGAGGCAGGGGGAGGCTGGGGGAGGCTGGGAGAGTGGTGAGGGAGGCAGGGGGAGGCTGGGGGAGGCAGGGGGAGGCAGGGGGAGGCAGGGGGAGGCTGGGAGAGTGGTGAGGGAGGCAGGGGGGGCAGGGGGAGGCAGGGGAGGCAGGGGGAGGCAGGGGGAGGCAGGGGGAGTGGTGAGGGAGGCAGGGGGAGGCTGGGGGAGGCTGGGGGAGGCAGGGGGAGGCAGGGGGGAGGCAGGGGGAGGCTGGGGGAGTGGTGAGGGAGGCAGGGGGAGGCTGGGGGAGGCTGGGGGAGGCAGGGGGAGGCAGGGGGGAGGCTGGGGGAGGCAGGGGGAGGCAGGGGGAGGCAGGGGGAGGCTGGGAGAGTGGTGAGGGAGGCAGGGGGGGCAGGGGGAGGCAGGGGAGGCAGGGGGAGGCAGGGGGAGGCAGGGGGAGTGGTGAGGGAGGCAGGGGGAGGCAGGGGGAGGCAGGGGGAGGCAGGGGGAGGCAGGGGGGAGGCAGGGGGAGGCAGGGAGAGGCTGGGGGAGGCAGGGGGAGGCAGGGGGGAGGCAGGGGGAGGCTGGGGGAGTGGTGAGGGAGTGGTGGTGTGTGAAAGCGTACGATAACAGCAGCAAACAGCAACGGCAACCAACACAGAGTACAGGTTCAGTGTGATGGCAGGCTTTTTAAACGGACCACCTTATTCATATATATTCAAGTTTCAAGTTTCTTTATTAGTTGTCATAAAAAAATACAGAGTACTTTTATATTAAATGCTTCTTTCTGTTTTGCTCCAGAGATTGTGCTAGACAAAAATAGATAAAATAAGTATAATAAGTATAAAATAGAAGTCAAGTACGTAGACAAAAGTGTTCAATGTACATACGTATATACAATATATATAATGCAGAGTAGAAAAGTAACTGAGTTACAATACAATATACAGTACAATGCAGAAATGGGATGAGGTACAATTTAGGTACAATTTACAGTAAGGTGTGATGAGGTATGGGTTGTAGTGCAAATTCTTTACCAATACATATAAAGTGTGTTAAAGTGTCTAAAGTGGGTAAAGTGGGTGCTGCAGTGAGTTGTTTGTTTAAAGTGAGTGTGTGTGAGTGGATTGGACAGTGACAGCCTTTACCTACACTAGAGTGTCCTGCCAGAATTTGACTTGGCAAAGTGAGTGTATATACATGTATGAGGGAGTTTACATCCAGTGTATTGTGTACTTTGATGTAATTCAGTAAACCCCCAATCTGTGGGTCAAATATATATATATATAATAAGAGGGAAAAGCTTAGCATATTTTGGTCTCTTCTGTGTATTTTTGAGACTCTAAAAAGTCAGTACAATACCCTAAAAACCTTTAGATTTTAGTATGCACTGACGGCAACAGTTGTGATTCGAGGATCAATAAAAGAGGGCGGGGCTCGAGACAGGTCCAATCGCTTGCTATACCCCCACCCACCCACTCGCTCAACAGATCTCTGATTTATGGTTCTCCTTCCCTTTCTTCCCTGAGTGGCTGATTTAAATCAGACTGCAGTTTCTTTCCAACAGGCCAGAGGGGCAAAGAGCATCTCATCACCCCCCCGCTCATTATCTGCCCTTCGCACTGTTCTGGAGTTAATTACCCCGGTTCTCTCCTTTCTCCTTGACTCCCCCGCTTCTCCTTCACCTCCCCCTCCCTCCTCTCCTCCTCCTCCTCCTCCTCCTCCTCCACCCGGGCCACTTGAGATGCGTGTGAGTGTCAGGATCTTCAGAGGTCATCTCTCTCTCTCCTCTCTCTCTCTCTCTCTCTCTCTCTCTCTCTCTCTCTCCTCTCTCTCTCTCTCTCTCTCTCTCTCTCTCTCTCTCTCTCTCTCTCTCTCTCTCTCTCTCTCTCTCTCTCTCTCTCTGCTGGTCCAGATGGAGAGAGGAAGGGCTGGCTGGTGGCCCCGGGCCATTTTTTCCCTCACTGAGAAAGACCATTTCCATCAAAAACATATGGCCTCTCTCTCACCGTTTGAGGAAGCGTTTCGTGTCTCTTACGCCTCTGAGAGAGAGAGATGGCCATTGTTCATCGCTAAAAAAACATACACCCCCCATTTGCATGTTTCTGCCGGAATCCCGAATGTATTCCCTCGTCGTCATAGATGATTAAATTCTGTGTTTTTGTTGGAACCGTAAGCGTTCATTTTTATTGCGGACATTAAATATTTACGACATAGTTTATGATTCGGCCTGTATGAAGTGTTTGGGGGCCGTGTGAAATTGCCTTCATCACGTCCGGTGGCAGGGTTGGATGCTGACACAGAGGTGTTTTTACTGTGGGTTGGGTAGTACTGCGCTGCTTATCATGCACCCTGACTACATCTGCATGACATACCGAGACCTCGTTTGACTGATCAAGTACTAATTCCTAAAGATCATTTGGGGGTATGTAGGAAGTAGGGCTGAATATGAAATTCATATTGATCAGTCAAACCTATATTTAAACTAGAAACTTTCAAAGGCAACTATTGATATCATATACATGTAGCAATATGTAAGAATGCAATATCCATATATCCGATATGGGTATTTTATATATATATATTTTTTTAAATCTCATTCATTCCATAGAACGTAGAATAAACATTTACAAACTTTTTTTAATGGCCCATTTGCATGTTCTTGGTATCTGATTCTAGGGACATCTATGGATCTCAGGGAATGTGTTCCCAGTGTCAGAAATACTGTGTCTGTTACTAGGATTGAGTCAATTGTAATGAACCAAATGAGAATATCATTCAATTATTTAAATGTACTCCAAGAGTATTACTATTAAAATAGTTGTAATCTACATCAAAAGAAAAAGGAGATTCCAAAATTAAGAGTATACCTTAAAAAAGGATATTGTATAAGTAGTAACATCCACTATCTGCAATATGATATTTTGTCCGTACCATAGTCGATAGAACCACGTTGTATGGAAAATATTGTGTTTTGCATATCCCATTTTAGGTTCATTGACAATATGGGGCAACAGAGCAGGACCATATTTAATTTAATACATTTACACATTTAATGTGCCTGAGGGCAGGAACAAATGACATGGACATTGCCTCCCGTTTCCTGCAGTGTAAATTAATTATACACTTTTGTCATCAGTGTTGATCCCGTTAAGATGTGCCTTTGTGAATGGGCACATAGCCTTCTCCGATGTTTAATCATCCGTCTCTAATCAAATAAAGGATAATTGATTGGATCAGCTGCATCTGATTAATCATTATTATTCAATTTTTTTGTGTTTGTGTTCTTTTTGTTGCCCTGTGTGACTGCATATCGATGGGCGATATGGACGAGGAATAGATCTGTATTAATCACAACTCCATTATAGGGGATATAATCACCATTCTAATGACATGATCCGTTATTCAGCGACGTGGTCTTTCTAGCTGGTGCCTGTTTCCCATGTATGTTGTACCGTTTTCACAGATTTATCATTCTTTGCTCTTTTTATTATCTAATGGACTGCATTTTTATATATATCCAAAGTGCTTTACATGGTAGGCCTCCATTAACCCATTCAGGAGGAGCAGGAATCAAACTGGGAACGTCCCCCGGTGGACACAAAGCCTAATGCGGCCAATATCAGATTCAATTTGAACTAGCCACACTCCTGAACTGACCTGTATGCGGAAATGAACTATACAAAGATGGATGTGAACACGGAGGACCATGAAATCACAGTATATGGTTTAATTTACAAGTTGATGT
This sequence comes from Notolepis coatsorum, assembly GCF_963971535.1. Classification (NCBI taxonomy): domain Eukaryota; kingdom Metazoa; phylum Chordata; class Actinopteri; order Aulopiformes; family Paralepididae; genus Notolepis; species Notolepis coatsorum. The sequence continues at coordinate 406,941 of NW_028171157.1, forward strand.
GCAGTGGAGGCCAGCTATATGTAAGCAGATGTGATGGGGACGAGGAGAAATATATATGTATCTCTCTTACCCCCTCTCTCTCCCTCCCCCCTCTCTCTCCCTCCCTCCCTCCCCCCTCTCTCTCCCTCCCTCCCTCTCTCTTCCTCCCTCCCTCGCTATCTCCCTCCCCCTCTCTCTCTCTCTCTCCCTCCCCCTCTCTCTCTCCCTCCCTCCCTATCTCTCCCTCCCCCCTCCCTCTCTCTCTTCCCCCCTCTCCTTCCCCCCTATATCTCACTCTCCCCCTCTCTCTCTCCCTCCCCCCTCTCTCTCTCCCTTCCCTCTCTCTCTCCCCCCTCTCTCTCTCCCTCCCCCTCTCTCCCTCCCTCCCTCCCTCTCTATCCCTCCCTCTCTCTCCCTCCCCCCCTCTCTCTCCCTCCCCCCTCTCTCCCTCCCAGCTCTCTCCCTCCCCCCTCTCGCTCTCCCTCCCGTCTCTCTCTCCCTCCATCCCTCTCTCTCTCCCTCCCCTCTCTCTCTCCCCCCCTTTCTCTCTCCCTCCCCCCTCTCTCTCTCATTCACTTCAGACACTTTAAACACTTTCTAACACTATTTCCTCTATCTATTACAAAAATATTTGCACTACATCTCCACCTAATTTGTTTAGCATTTTATTTGCATTTTGTACTTTAGTTTTGTATATTTTGTATAATGATTGGTCTTTATTCTTTTAACTTCTTTTTTCTGTATGAAGCACAATCTGAGGAGGCTCATACAGAACCAAGCATTTCACTGTAACATGTACCTCAACATACGTGACCAATAAAACAACACACTTGAACTTGTCCTCTCCTCTCCGTGTGCAGGCGGCATCTTCGAGACCAGAGAGAGTGAACTGGTCAGTATGGACGAGCTGGCCTTCAAGTTCGCCGTGACCAACATCAACCGCAACAGGACTCTGATGCCCAACACCACGCTCACCTACGACATCCAGCGGATCAACCTGTTCGACGGCTTCGAGGCCTCCAGGAGAGGTATCTTGCTCTCATGCTCAACGAGTACATGTCATTTCTTCCTCCCCCCCCCCCCCCCCCCGTGCCTAAATCACATTTCAGACTGCCAAATCAACACAAAGACTATGAACAATAATGGCTAGTGATTAAAAAACACTTCCACATAATAATACCCGTGGAATAATGGGAGCGTATATCTATGTTCCCCGGGTCCTACGTTCCCCGGTCCCGAAAAATATCATTCATACAGAAAACATGCACCATCTACACACCCTCACACAACTCTGTCGCTATAGTGTTCTTTTACGAATAGAAGTTTAACGTTTGAGCCTACCACCTAGCCAACAATATTATTCTCTTTCCTCCAGAAACATTCTCAATTCCATTTCTCTTGTTTCCGTGCCGGCGAAATTCGACCGTTCGTTGCGGCGACTACTATAACACACAAGTGTAAGCATTGATTTTGGCAGTATATGTTCCCACTAGATGGCGCTCACTGGCCCACTGTTTGAGAATGGCTGATCTAGGACCAGGGGAACATAGGACCCTTTTTACGGGAGCGGGGAACATAGAACCCGGGGAACATAGGGATGACCCCGGAATAATTACCTGTGGAATCATTCAAACTTAATTAAAAGGGCACATTCCATACCCTGAACCTGACGTTTTAGATGCGATGAATCACACTCGCACATCACCTCAATCGCACATCACCTCACTCGCACATCACCTCACTCGTCCGCTGGTTTCTCTTCACCAGTGTGTGACCAGCTGGCTCTAGGTGTAGCCGCGGTGTTAGTGTGTGACCAGCTAGCTCTAGGCGTAGCTGCGGTGTTCGTGTGTGACCAGCTGGCTCTAGGCATAGCTGCGGTGTTAGTGTGCGACCAGCTGGCTCTAGGCGTAGCCGCAGTAGTGTTAGTGTGTGACCAGCTAGCTCTAGGCGTAGCTGTGATGTTAGTGTATGGCCAGCTAGCTCTAGGCGTAGCTGTGGTGTTAGTGTGTGACCAGCTAGCTCTAGGCGTAGCCGCAGTAGTGTTAGTGTGTGACCAGCTAGCTCTAGGCATAGCTGTGATGTTAGTGTATGGCCAGCTAGCTCTAGGCGTAGCTGTGGTGTTAGTGTGTGACCAGCTAGCTCTAGGCGTAGCCGCAGTAGTGTTAGTGTGTGACCAGCTAGCTCTAGGCATAGCTGTGATGTTAGTGTATGGCCAGCTAGCTCTAGGCGTAGCTGTGGTGTTAGTGTGTGACCAGCTAGCTCTAGGCGTAGCCGCGGTGTTAGTGTGAGACCAGCTAGCTCTAGGTGTAGCCGCAGTAGTGTTCGTGTGCGACCAGCTAGCTCTAGGTGTAGCCGCGGTGTTAGTGTGAGACCAGCTAGCTCTAGGTGTAGCCGCAGTAGTGTTCGTGTGCGACCAGCTAGCTCTAGGTGTAGCTGCGGTGTTAGTGTGTGACCAGCTAGCTCTAGGTGTAGCCACAGTGTTAGTGTGTGACCAGCTAGCTCTAGGAGTAGCCGCGGTGTTAGTGTGTGCGACCAGCTGGCTCTAGGCGTAGCTGTGGTGTTAGTGTGTGACCAGCTAGCTCTAGGCGTAGCCGCGGTGTTAGTGTGAGACCAGCTAGCTCTAGGTGTAGCCGCAGTAGTGTTCGTGTGCGACCAGCTAGCTCTAGGTGTAGCTGCGGTGTTAGTGTGTGACCAGCTAGCTCTAGGTGTAGCCGCGGTGTTAGTGTGTGACCAGCTAGCTCTAGGAGTAGCCGCGGTGTTAGTGTGTGCGACCAGCTGGCTCTAGGCGTAGCTGCGGTGTTAGTGTGTGACCAGCTAGCTCTAGGCATAGCCAGGGTGTTAGTGTGAGACCAGCTAGCTCTAGGCGTAGCTGCGGTGTTAGTGTGTGACCAGCTAGCTCTAGGTGTAGCCGCGGTGTTAGTGTGTGACCAGCTAGCTCTAGGCGTAGCCGCAGTAGTGTTAGTGTGCGACCAGCTAGCTCTAGGCGTAGCCGCGGTGTTATTGTGTGACCAGCTAGTTCTAGGCGTAGCCGCAGTAGTGTTAGTGTGCGACCAGCTAGCTCTAGGCGTAGCCGCAGTAGTATTAGTGTGCGACCAGCTAGCTCTAGGAGTAGCCGCGGTGTTAGTGTGTGCGACCAGCTAGCTCTAGGCGTAGCCGCGGTGTCCGGCCCTCCTCTAACTCTCTGTGGTTTGTCTTCACCAGTGTGCGACCAGCTAGCTCTATGCGTAGCCACGGTGTCCGGCCCTTCTCTAACTCTCTGTGGTCTCTCTTCACCAGTGTGCGACCAGCTGGCTCTAGGCGTAGCCGCGGTGTTAGTGTGCGACCAGCTAGCTCTAGGCATAGCCGCGGTGTTAGTGTGTGCGACCAGCTAGCTCTAGGAGTAGCCGCGGTGTTAGTGTGTGCGACCAGCTAGCTCTAGGCGTAGCCGCGGTGTCCGGCCCTCCTCTAACTCTCTGTGGTTTGTCTTCACCAGTGTGCGACCAGCTAGCTCTAGGCGTAGCCGCGGTGTTAGTGTGCGACCAGCTAGCTCTAGGCGTAGCCGCGGTGTTAGTGTGTGCGACCAGCTAGCTCTAGGAGTAGCCGCGGTGTTAGTGTGTGCAACCAGCTAGCTCTAGGCGTAGCCGCGGTGTCCAGCCCTTTTCTAACTCTCTGTGGTTTGTCTTCACCAGTGTGCGACCAGCTGGCTCTAGGCGTAGCCGCGGTGTTCGGCCCGTCTCACAGCTCCTCGGTCAGTGCTGTCCAGTCCATCTGCAACGCGTTGGAGGTCCCCCACATCCAGACGCGCTGGAAACACCCCTCGGTGGACAACAAGGACACCTTCTTCATCAACCTGTTCCCAGACCACACGGCCATCGCCAGGGCCATACTGGACATGGTCACGTTCTTCAGATGGAAGAAGCTCACCATTGTCTACGAGGACAGCACAAGTACGTTGTGTATAATTGTAGGGCTGTCAGGCGATAAAAAAATTCATCTAATTAATTACAGGATTTGTAATTAATTAATCTAATTAATCGCATTTTAATCGCATAACCATTTTATCAAATCAAAATCAAATCAAATGTATTTGTAAGGCCCGACAACACACGTTAATGTCCCCATGGGCCGGACACGTCTTCTTTAAACAAGTCAAGAAGAAACATCACAATAATTCTAGAACAAAACAAGGACACCATAAGGTCCAATTTATTTATTTTTTATAAATGCTAAATAAATAAATGCAACACTCCCAGACATACCCCACGCGAAGGTAAGGAAAAACTCACAAAAACCTAGCAATAGGAAAAAATGCACCACAGGCAATGTGGAGGAGAGAAACCTTAGAAGGGCCGTTCAAGGGGGGATCTCCCTTCTTAGATGTCGATGATAATAGTGTTGCAGTAAAAACAGGCAAACAGTTGGTAAGCATGCACTCATGTGTGTAGTGAAACACAGATGAGTGCATGCATGATGCAATAGCAACTGAACATTTAGTTCAGTTTAGGCCTGATATTTTATATTCTATAATCATATTTCAAATGTGTCCGGATGGCAGAATTCAGTACTGTATCTACAAAACCTTCTGTTTAATCATCTTCCCTTTATTCATTTGCTTAGATTTTTCAGGTCTGGACAATTTTAGCATGGTGTTGTTATTCACAGTCAAAAAAAAATTATATAAAGAATTGAATTGATATTCTCATTTGGTTCATTACAATTTACTCAAGCCTAGTAACAGACACAGTATTTCTGACACTGGGAATACATTCTCCGAGATCCATAGATGTCCCTAGAACAGTAGCGGCTCCTACTATCGCAGCCTGGTGGGTCGCAGCCGGGGGTTCACGTTAGGTCGAGTTTAAAATGTAATGCTCTGAGATGCTCTGGAGCAATCTCTCTCTCTGTCTCTCGGATCAATCCAATAAAATAATTAACACGTGTATATCATTTTAAACAACTCACCATTCATTCATTATGCATCAGCAGCAGCTAAATTAATGTTATAGTTCACAACACAGCAGCGCGTTTTGCATCGCTAGCCTATTATCTTCTCAGCAAGCACAGTCAATAATTTCCGTAGCCGCATTTCTCGGAGACAGCTGTGTAGCGAGAGCGAGAGAAAGAGAGAGAGAGAGACTCACTGTTTAGTTGAAACGTCCAGAGCAGGAGGGCTTGATAAAGTGTATAATCCACTGTTGATGTATATCCAGACCACTGTCCACTGTCCAGACTGCATCCGCCATATAGCTTGTTAGCCAAGTGTTAGCTGTTAGTGTTAGCACCACACAACACAAGCACAAGTACTTGATTTCTTTGCCCATTTCCGCATCTAACAGCCTGCAAACTACCTGGCGTTCTATCGCCACGCTCTAAGACAAACTCTAACCTTAACCAACTTTGAAAGAGTGCCTAAGCTTAACCGCCGAAAGAACTTGCCGTCACGCTCTAAGACAAATAGCTGCATATCACAACAACACACAACTATCTACCACCAACCTAGAAATCTAGAATTGGAACATAGAAACTGTCGTCGGCCAATCAGAGAGCGTCTCCGCGAAATGCGGCTATGGAAATTCTTGACGCTGCTATGGATGTTTGCCTAGACCGCTTCAAATCGCGCCCGGTTTCCAACATAATACATCATATTTCAACGCACAGCGCGTTACGCACTGATTGGCTGCGACGGATACAGCGATGATGAACTCAGAGCGTTATTGCGTCTAGCCCGGGCGAGAAATAGGGCTAGGAGCCGCTAGGAGAAATGGGGCTATGCTCAGTGAGTCACTTCCTGTTCAGGAAAACGATCTTTTTTTTTTTTTTATATATTAACGTTATATTGTGCATTGGAAACACAAACATACTTAAAATGAGTAAATATTATTCATTTTAAACATGTTTATATTATTTATAGGGCTATAAAACAAAAAACAAAAAAATAAAATGTCTTGTTCTTCTCTATTTTAACCAGGGTTCACCAGGGGGGTCTGCGCCTTAGCGCCCCTAGTGGCGAGCCGCCACTGCCCTAGAATCAGATACTGTACCAAGAACATGCAAATGGACCATATAAAAAAAAATCTGTAAATGTGTATTCTACATTCTTATGGAATGAATGAGATTAAAAAAGAAAAAGAAAAAATAAGTATAAATTTTTTTTATACATTTTGAGTTAATTTTCATAACGTGATAATTTGCTGTGCAATTAATTAATCTAATTAACGCGATAAACTGACAGCCCGTTATGTTTCTGGTCACAATGGAAGCACACTCCTCTCAGCTGAGCTCATTGACCTTTCTTACTTGTATTTGATCCAAGTGTTTTACTAAAACATTTATATTGATCTGTCCACGCGCGTAATTGATCGATTGTAAGTTCTCATCTATTTATAACTATGTGCCAAAACAGTCACAAAAACATTTCTTTCTTATTTTCTTCTAAAGGAATCCATTGTTTTCTCTTTCTGGGAAAAGTACCTGATCCATGAGGTGTGTCGCTCTGCACTTGCATCATATTCTGAATTGATTAATATGATAATACTTCTTCTTATGGGTAAATATCATATTCATTGTAGCAAGTGAAAAGTGTTAATCCCTCCATTGTTTGTTTTATGAATGATTTCAAATGATATTTATCATCTAAAAAAAAGAAGAAGCTAGATAGCTAGAAAGATTTGTGGAGAATTATCTAGTTTTCTGTTGTTTTGAATTATGCCCCCTTCTTGGCTCCTCATTGTTTATATATATATATATATATCAAATCAAATCAAACCAAATTTATTTATAAGGCCCGACAACACACGTTAATGTCCCCATGGGCCGTACAGGTCTTCTTTAAACAAGTCAAGAAGAAAACATAACAATAAGTCAAGAACAGAACAAGAACACCATAAGGTCCATATATATATATATATATATATATATATATATTACAAAGAAACCCCTCATTCTTTGTTGTTTATTTGACTTTTAATCATTTATTTTGAAAGTATTTGTTTTGCATTGTATTTTCTCAGTGCAACGTTTTAAATATGTTTAATAAAAAAAAGTTATAATAAAATTGTTTGCAACTTCAGGTACTTTAGTATGGCAATCAAACCACAATCAAATGGACCCCCCCCCCCAAAAAAGTCTGTTGATATAAGAAATATGTCACATTTCCATCTCCAGAGAGAGAGAGAGAGAGAGAGAGAGAGAGAGAGAGAGAGAGAGAGAGAGAGAGAGACTTTTGATGTCAATGAAACAAAGACAGCAGAGATGAACATTTTAAATCGAAGCACTCTAATAGAACGACCAACTGGTACACTTACACACACACACACACACACACACACACAAACAAACACACACACACACACGTACAACACACACATACAACACACACAAACACACATGTGAGAAGAACGCAACAGAAGCAACAGCTCCTCTCTACAGAACATGCAAGCAACGATCAAGACAGGGGAGGAGGGGGGAATTGGCACGACTAAATTGGGGATGGGGAGAAAAACAGAAAAAGGAGAAAAAGTGGACCAAAAAAAAAGAGAGCAAAAGAGAGAGAGAGAGAGAGAGAGAGAGGATGTTTCCATCTTGACAGGACATCAACACAGTGGTCTCCATTACCAGCGAGCACCATTCCACCGTCACGTTCCCCTCTCTGGCAGCGGGCCAGCGGACCCAATCTGTGGCAGGGCATGAAGTGTCGTGCTGTATCAGACAGCATCTGCTCCTGCTGCCAGAAAAGGCCCATTATGGCCAGAAATAGCAGGGTATACTAGTATAGAGCCATTTGCCCATGACCCAGAGAAGATGGGATGTCACTGTTGAAATGTCATTGTTTATAGATTTTTCTTTACTGTCTTCTTTGTTTTTTTGATGGGGGGGGGGAATGAACTTTTCTGAAATGTCACACACACACACACACACACACACACACACACACAGACAGACACACACACATACACACACACACAGACACACTGCGACAGATTTGCACACAATATTGACTCGCACACACAGTACTGACGTACACACAATACTGACTCACACACAGTACTACTACAGCATGCCATGATAATGCGAGTGTCTGTCCAGTTAGCATTTCGTGACCCAGAAACGTATTATTTATGGTCACGGTGTCGTTTTACAATGGAAACAACAGAACAACAACCCTCTTCAGATTCAGACTCTTCAGATCTGCATTAATCACGTCATTAATCACCTCTCTATGGCACAGGGAGAGATTATTGTTGTTGTCCTGCCCGCAGCTCCTCGGCATCAATGAAACAAGCGATAGCAATAAAAACAGCGGGAAAAAAACGATAAAGAAACCCACAGTATGGCAAAGTGGCACCATAAACAATGATTAAATAGCAGTAGATTATAGTATGATCATCACAATCTGGCTGTACGGTGGGCAAAGTAGTAGTAGCGGAAGAAAGAACAACAAATTGCACGTCCCTGGCGCGTGTAGCATCAGCAGGGAAATTGAGCAGTCGTTACAGCCAAACAAGCCACGCCCACCTCCACTAGTGTGTGTGTGTGTGTGTGTGTGTGTGTGTGTGTGTGTGTGTGTGTGCGTGTGTGCGTGTTTGCGTGCGTGTGCGTGTGTGTGTGTGTGTGTTATAAAGAGTATGTGTAAAACTAAACAAGAAGGAAACAGAAAGAGAGAGACTATAACATCATCACTATATGTCGCAGATACAAGTGTGTGTTATTATTATAGGCGAGTCAATCTATGAAAAAAAAGCACTTAACCCAAAAAAAATTGATACAAAAGGTTTTTCGATGGATTCCGATAGTATTGGGCGTGCTAAATAACATACTAAAAGTCGACCAAAATCGACCCCCCCCCCGAAAGCCGCCATTTCCAAGAATTAAGCCTCTTCGGAAGGTGTATTTCCCTAAAACTTTAGTATGTTGCTAAGTATGTCTAGGGGTACTTGGGGTACCAGAATCAAATGACAAAATCATTTATATAATTTTTATATTGACATATAGCCATTTTACGCTTGGCCAGCCGCAATTTTGGACGCCATCTTGAAAATGAAGCCTTTCTGGAAGGTGTATTTTCCTAGATTTTTAGTATGTTAGTGAGCATGCCCAGAGGTACCAGAATCAGTTGAGAAATCCTTTGCACCATTTTCTTAATTTGAGATATAGCCATTTTAATCGCACCGGCACCATCTGGGACGCCATCTTGGAAATGGCGGCTTTCGGAGGGGTTGATTTTGGTCGACTTTTAGTATGTTATTTAGCACGCCCAATACTACCAGAATCCATTGAAAAACCTTTTGTATCAATTTGTTTGGGGTTAAACCATATATTGACTCGCCTATTACTCCCAGGTCTGATGCGGCTGCAGGAGCTGATCAAAGCCCCGGCCAAGCTCAACCTGAAGGTGCGGATCCGCCAGCTGACCCCTGGGAACCAGGACGCCCGGCCGCTGCTCAAGGAGCTGAAGAAGGACCAGGAGTTCTTCGTCCTCTTCGACTGCTCCTACCGCATGGCTTCTGAACTCCTCAAACAGGTCTGTGTCCCTGACTAAGGATTTGGATAGTCGACTATGATTGGACGAAATTTTTAGTTAGTAAAAAAAAAATAAAAAAAAAAAGTATAATATATATATATACATTTTTTTTAGCATTCCATTTGGGCTGTGGGGGGTGAAGCTTAATGTCTGAAGGAGTCGACTGAAGGCTTCTTGTCCTCTGCGAAAGCATGCAATTGGTCCACTGATGGATACATCTTGATATTTGTCTAGTCTAGTGTGTCTAGTGTCATTAGATGGTGAAATCCTCTTTCAGTGCCTCTGTGCCTGTTTCCGTAGGCAGTTAGCCTCTGGTATGTGTGCCATTAGCGTTAGCCACGCTTCTAGGCCTCTTTTCTTTTGGAAAGAATGATATAAGATTTATAATAATTTTTTTTTTTTGTATTCGACTAAGAGGTTGGCAGTCGACTACGGCTCCTTTTCGACCGATTAGTCGACTAATAGGGGTCAGCCCTAGTGTCCACTGAAGATCTGTAGTGAAGTGTCTGAGGCAGGGACGTTGTAACTTTAAATCGACGTGGGGTGTGGCCTTTCTGATCATTTTAACTCTTTTTTAACGCCTTTAACGTGATGTCGTTTTCTTTTCATGGTTTTCTTTCCAATTCGTTGTTTCACCTGTCACAGTGTACAGTGTAATGGTGAAGTGCTTTGAGCAGGAGAAACTCATAACATGTTACAGTATATATAAAAATACCGCTTTGTGCAGTAACGCAACCCCGGCCGCACCCCCCACCTTCCAACGTCTCTGGTCTGAGGTACAGTAGTGTGTCCACTGGGGATCTGCAGTGAAGGGTCTGAGGTACAGTAGTGTGTCCACTTTAGATCTGCAGTGAAGGGGTCTGAGGTACAGTAGTGTGTCCACTGGGGATCTGCAGTGAAGGGTCTGAGGTACAGTAGTGTGTCCACTTTAGATCTGCAGTGAAGGGTCTGAGGTACAGTAGTGTGTCCACTTTAGATCTGCAGTGAAGGGTCTGAGGTACAGTAGTGTGTCCACTGGGGATCTGCAGTGAAGGGTCTGAGGTACAGTAGTGTGTCCACTTTAGATCTGCAGTGAAGGGTCTGAGGTACAGTAGTGTGTCCACTTTAGATCTGCAGTGAAGGGGTCTGAGGTACAGTAGTGTGTCCACTTTAGATCTGCAGTGAAGGGTCTGAGGTACAGTAGTGTGTCCACTTTAGATCTGCAGTGAAGGGGTCTGAGGTACAGTAGTGTGTCCACTTTAGATCTGCAGTGAAGGGTCTGAGGTACAGTAGTGTGTCCACTTTAGATCTGCAGTGAAGGGTCTGAGGTACAGTAGTGTGTCCACTGGGGATCTGCAGTGAAGGGTCTGAGGTACAGTAGTGTGTCCACTTTAGATCTGCAGTGAAGGGTCTGAGGTACAGTAGTGTGTCCACTGGGGATCTGCAGTGAAGGGTCTGAGGTACAGTAGTGTGTCCACTTTAGATCTGCAGTGAAGGGTCTGAGGTACAGTAGTGAGTCCACTGGGGATCTGCAGTGAAGGGTCTGAGGTACAGTAGTGTGTCCACTGGGGATCTGCAGTGACGGGGTCTGAGGTACAGTAGTGTGTCCACTGGGGATCTGCAGTGAAGGGGTCTGAGGTACAGTAGTGTGTCCACTGGGGATCTGCAGTGAAGGGGTCTGAGGTACAGTAGTGTGTCCACTGGGGATCTGCAGTGAAGGGGTCTGAGGTACAGTAGTGTGTCCACTGGGGATCTGCAGTGAAGGGTCTGAGGTACAGTAGTGAGTCCACTGGGGATCTGCAGTGAAGGGTCTGAGGTACAGTAGTGTGTCCACTTTAGATCTGCAGTGAAGGGTCTGAGGTACAGTAGTGTGTCCACTGGGGATCTGCAGTGAAGGGTCTGAGGTACAGTAGGTACAGTAGTGTGTCCACTGGGGATCTGCAGTGAAGGGTCTGATGTACAGTAGTGTGTCCACTTTAGATCTGCAGTGAAGGGTCTGAGGTACAGTAGTGTGTCCACTGGGGATCTGCAGTGAAGGGGTCTGAGGTACAGTAGTGTGTCCACTTTAGATCTGCAGTGAAGGGTCTGAGGTACAGTAGTGAGTCCACTGGGGATCTGCAGTGAAGGGTCTGAGGTACAGTAGTGAGTCCACTGGGGATCTGCAGTGAAGGGTCTGAGGTACAGTAGTGTGTCCACTGGGGATCTGCAGTGAAGGGGTCTGAGGTACAGTAGTGTGTCCACTTTAGATCTGCAGTGAAGGGTCTGAGGTACAGTAGGTACAGTAGTGTGTCCACTTTAGATCTGCAGTGAAGGGTCTGAGGTACAGTAGGTACAGTAGTGTGTCCACTTTAGATCTGCAGTGAAGGGTCTGAGGTACAGTGAGGTGTCCACTTTAGATCTGCAGTGAAGGGTCTGAGGTACAGTAGTGTGTCCACTTTAGATCTGCAGTGAAGGGGTCTGAGGTACAGTAGTGTGTCCACTTTAGATCTGCAGTGAAGGGTCTGAGGTACAGTAGTGTGTCCACTTTAGATCTGCAGTGAAGGGTCTGAGGTACAGTAGTGTGTCCACTTTAGATCTGCAGTGAAGGGTCTGAGGTACAGTAGTGTGTCCACTTTAGATCTGCAGTGAAGGGGTCTGAGGTACAGTAGGTACAGTAGTGTGTCCACTTTAGATCTGCAGTGAAGGGGTCTGAGGTACAGTAGTGTGTCCACTTTAGATATGCAGTGAAGGGTCTGAGGTACAGTAGTGTGTCCACTGGGGATCTGCAGTGAAGGGTCTGAGGTACAGTAGTGTGTCCACTTTAGATCTGCAGTGAAGGGTCTGAGGTACAGTAGTGTGTCCACTGGGGATCTGCAGTGAAGGGGTCTGAGGTACAGTAGTGTGTCCACTGGGGATCTGCAGTGAAGGGTCTGAGGTACAGTAGTGTGTCCACTGGGGATCTGCAGTGAAGGGGTCTGAGGTACAGTAGTGTGTCCACTGGGGATCTGCAGTGACGGGGTCTGAGGTACAGTAGTGTGTCCACTTTAGATCTGCAGTGAAGGGGTCTGAGGTACAGTAGTGTGTCCACTGGGGATCTGCAGTGACGGCTCTGAGGTACAGTAGTGTGTCCACTGGGGATCTGCAGTGAAGGGTCTGAGGTACAGTAGTGTGTCCACTGGGGATCTGCAGTGAAGGGTCTGAGGTACAGTAGTGTGTCCACTTTAGATCTGCAGTGAAGGGTCTGAGGTACAGTAGTGTGTCCACTTTAGATCTGCAGTGAAGGGTCTGAGGTACAGTAGTGTGTCCACTTTAGATCTGCAGTGACGGCTCTGAGGTACAGTAGTGTGTCCACTTTAGATCTGCAGTGAAGGGTCTGAGGTACAGTAGTGTGTTCACTTTAGATCTGCAGTGAAGGGTCTGAGGTACAGTAGTGTGTCCACTTTAGATCTGCAGTGACGGCTCTGAGGTACAGTAGTGTGTCCACTGGGGATCTGCAGTGACGGCTCTGAGGTACAGTAGTGTGTCCACTGGGGATCTGCAGTGACGGGTCTGAGGTACAAAAAAAAATTATAAAAAATAAATATTTAGTCAGTATGAAAATCAAATGTGATCTGAATAGTGAGATCTTTTCTTTTCTTTTTTTCTCTCTTTCTTTTATTCTTTATTCTTTATTATTATTATTATTATTATTATTATTATTATTATTATTATTATTATTATTATTATTATTATTATTATTATTATTATTATTATTATTATTATTATTATTATTATTATTATTATTATTATTATTATTATTATTATTATTATTATTATTATTATTATTATTTAATTTTTTCTTTGTTTAACTGTGGATTGTGAGTTTCTTGTATAATGGTATAAATTATTATTTGTATAAATTAGGTTGTACGCCGACCATTAAGAAAATACTTTTTTAGTTTAGGAATAAGGGGGCAGGTAACTATAAGATTTATTCTTCTTCCTGCTCCTTTTGTCCATGGAATGATATTTATGATTAATGAAGAAACTCTGATTGTATGATTCCATGTGGCAAATAAAAACTCTGAATCTGAATCTGAATCTGAATCAGTAGTGTGTCCACTGGGGATCTGCAGTGACGGGTCTGAGGTACAGTAGCAAGTGGGGGGAAAAAGCAAGAGCAAAGAGCGGCATACTTCTAAAGGGTTTTTAATAATTGCCTAGTAACTAGCAGCAACTAGTGGCCACAATCAGCCTTTCCCTCAATATCCTTTAATGCTGCCAGCTTAAAAAGAGGTCCCTGGTTGATACAGCAATATTATATTTTATTACATGGCGTTTTCACATTCGCCGAAATGCTTGCTTGTGATTGGTCAATAGCCCCCGACAGCGGTGAATTGTTTTTCGATAACCACCGGTGATTATTGTTTTTCGCAGCTGGAGTAATCAAGCCCCACTGACACACACTGTTTCAGTGCAGCCAATCAGACACACCTGCCGGGCTGCCCGCGATAATAATAATCACTTTATTTGGGCTGACAGAGCCACAGAACAACTGCGATTTGTCAAATGAATTAGGTATATTGTTAGTAAGTTAGCCATGTAATAAGCGGGATAATGTATAGCTATACTCGGTCATCATCGCAAAATAATTGACCCTCACTGACTAAAATACTGACGCCGAGGCGGCTCGGTATTTTAAACTCCGTGTCGGTCAATTATTTTGCGACAATGACCTCGTAGCTATACATTATCCCTTACATATTATATTATATTAACAAGTGTCCTCTCCCATTAACCTTGTTAAGATTGTCTTATTGTTCAGGCTGAACTCCATATGATGCAGAAAATTCTATGAAAACCAATCATCTCTGTTTTCGTAAGCCTTCAACCGTACTAAAATGTTAAGACAACAATCATTACAGACAGACAGAAAGGGCAGAGCACTTAGAGAGTTGCCTGACTGTGACTCAAATAACACTTTCCTTACCCATGTTTACATATAGTGTATAATTAAAATGAGATTTCTCTCTCTCTCTCTCTCCGACTTATTTCTTACTTATATTCCATTACCACAGAAGTTAACACGTGTCAGTACTTGTGCAGTTTGTGTGAGGTTTCTGTCCTTGCCTTCTCACTCGTTCTGTTCCTTTAACCACCCTCGCTTTGTTTTCATTCATTTTTTCTGTCAAGTATTTCAATTCCCTCGTTCACACGTTTCTCCCCGTTGACGTCATCTGAGACGTCGCTGATTGGTTCCCTCACTTCCCCACGCTTGTCAATCACATTCCCCAGCTGTCACTGCTTTTCAATCAATCGATCCCTCATTATTTATACCCCGTTTTCCCCACCCTAAGTTGTTGGTTCGTCTTGATTTGTCGCTGGATGTTTTTCCCCGTTGCTTCTGTTTCACTGTGCTATTCTCCAGGAATTCCTAGAAGCCTTCGCTTGGATACCTGCTCCGTGGCGCGCGCTCGCCTCCACTGTTGTTCCTGTTCCTTTACGCAGCTCGTCTGGGTGAGTTTTTCTAGATTGACTGTCTTGACCTATTTCCGATTTTCGTGTGTAACCTTTACACTGAAGTCTACCACCTTTTTGTCAGACAGTCACTCACCCAGCCATTATCGTTTTTGCTCTTTCCTTTATGGAATAATATTTTTGGGATCTTCCACCTCCCACTGTGTATTTACACGAAGATATTATTTCACATTTGGACTGTGTTTGGATTTTTGCTCACTGTGTATTTACACGAAGATATTGTTTCACATTTGGACTGTGTTTGGATTTTTGCTCACTGTGTGTTTACACGAAGATAGTATTTCACATTTGGACGGTGTTAGGATTTTTGCTCACTGTGTGTTTACATGAAGATATTCACTTGGGCTGTTTTTGGAATATTGCACATCACTGTGTTGTTTAACACGAAGAATATAACACCCTGTCCTCCAGCTCGTTTCAAGTCTGCTCTGTCACTGACCCGTTCCCTCTCTCCCTCTCTCGGTCTTGCACAACATCTGAGAGGTCCGCCGTGAGAGTCTGCAGAGCGGTACAGAGGTCTGCTCCTGCTTCCCAAGACTACCCTTCCGGGAGAAGCTGCAGAGCAGCAGAACTTTGCCCCTTGTTCATTGTACCTGTTCTTTTTGACCTGCTTTCCCTGTTTCACTTATTCTTATTATCAAATAAACATGCCCTCGTATTTGGCAACTCTGAATCCTACTCTCTTGTGTCGTTAGCGTTTGGGGTCGGTGTCAAACCATAACATTACGAACCAACCATGACGACCCCAGCCGACACAGAGGGGGTCAGAACCGCACTTGCATTTCAAGTCGAGTTGACCAGGGATCACGGTCTCCAACTAGAGCGGGCTGCGGCTGCGGTGCAGGACCTCAGGGACCAGGTCCTGCCTATGCAGGGTTCAATGGCCGCTATGGCGGGACAACAGTCCGAGATTCTCGCCCAGCTTAACTCGCTGGGCGACGCCGTTAATTCTTTTCATCTCTCACACCCTTCAGGAACATTCCCCGCAGCCCCAGCAGATCTCGCACCTCGGGAACCCCTTCTCTCCGTCCCACGGCTGTTCGACGGTAATCCCGAGGAGTGTGCCACATTCATCATGCAATGTGAGTTGGTTTTCCGTCATCAACCAAGCCGTTTTTCTGCTCATGGGTCCCGAGTGGCTTATATAACCAACCTACTTTCAGGCCATGCTGCCCAGTGGGTCACTTCCTCCTGGGCAATGGAAGCAGAATTTTTGTTCTCCTACCCAGACTTCGTGGCGGAGCTCCGCAGAGTGTTCCACCATCCAGCCCGAGGTCTGGACCCTGGAGCCCGGTTGGGGACCTTCCGACAAGGGAGCAGCAGGGTTACGGACTATGTCATGGAGTTTCGACTGGCGGCGGTGGAGAGTGGATGGAACGAACCTGCTCTTCGCCTAACCTTCATTAGGGGGCTCAGTGACGCAGTCCGGGACCAGCTCGCTACCAGGGAGGTGCCCGACTCCCTCGAGGAGCTGTTTAGCCTTGTCATCCGTATTGACGGACGCCTCCTGGAGAGAAGGCGCGAGAGGACCCGACTGTCACCTCCTGAAGCACCCCGGACTCCTGGACGCCCCGTCCCCAACACTACTGAAGGTAACAGGCTTCCCCGTCCGGTGCGCGAGGAGGAACCCATGCCACTGGGACGCTCTCGTCTGAGCCAGGTGGTGCGTCAGGCAAGGCTCAGGTCCGAGCTCTGCCTCTACTGCGGAGGCACGGGACACTTTCTCGCCGACTGCCCTATCCGGCCAAAAGATCGGGCTCACCAAGACCCCGGGAGATCCTGGTGAGCCGTTTTTCCCATTCCCAGCGCCGCGCACCGCCTGACCATCTGTTGAGCGTCACCCTGGCCTGGGGGAACCAACGTGCCACGGTGGAGGCCCTCATCGACTCTGGGGCAGACGAGAACTTCCTCGACTTCGAGTTTGCCACCCAAGCCAACATACCTCTTGAGGCCCTTGTGAGGCCCTTGGAGATCTTTTCGTTGGACCAACACCGCCTGGCCGACATCTCTCAACGGACCGGCCCAGTCTTGCTGACCATTGCTGGGAACCACGTAGAGAGGATCCAGTTCCTCATTACCCAATCCCCCCTTGTCCCGGTGGTCCTGGGTAGGCCCTGGCTCGCGCTGCACGAGCCCCACATCGCCTGGGCCTCCGGTACCATCAGGGGCTGGAGCTCCTCCTGTCACGCCCGCTGTCTACAGGCGGCGTCTTGTCCCCCGCCCCGGAGACCGGCTGGTGAGTTGCCCCCGGATCCCTCGTCCATTCCTCCCGAGTACCACGACCTCATGGAGGTATTCAGTAAGACCAGGGCTCAGTCCCTTCCACCTCACCGCCCCTATGACTGCGCCATCGACCTCCGCCAAGGGGCTCCCCTTCCCGGCAGCCGCCTCTACAGTCTGACTGTCCCGGAGAAGAAGGCGATGGATCTCTACATCTCTGAGTCATTGGAAGCAGGACTCATTCGGCCTTCCTCCTCCCCGGTGGCGGCCGGGTTCTTCTTTGTTGGTAAGAAGGATGGGGACCTGCGACCCTGCATCGACTATCGTCAGCTCAACGAGATCACCATCAAGAACAAATACCCCCTACCTCTCATGAGCTCCACCTTCGAGCCACTGACCCAGGCCTCGTTCTTCACCAAGCTGGATCTCCGAAGTGCCTATCATCTTGTCCGTATCCGTGAGGGCGATGAATGGAAGACCGCCTTCAAGACCCCCAGGGGCCACTATGAGTACCTTGTGATGCCGTTCGGCCTCACCAACGCCCCGGCGGTATTCCAGGCACTCATGAACGATGTCCTCCGTGACATGCTGGAGGTGTTCGTGGTGGTGTACCTGGACGACATTCTTATCTTTTCCAGGACCCTCGAGGAACACATCCTGCATGTCCGCCGGGTGCTGGAGCGCCTCCTCCACAATCGGCTCTTCGTCAAGGCGGAGAAGTGCCGTTTCCACTCCAACTCCGTCGACTACCTGGGCTTCATCGTGGAGAAGGGCTTGACCCGAGCGGATCCTCGCAAGATCCAGGCTGTGGAGGATTGGCCGGAACCCACCACTCGGAAGGAGCTACAGAGTTTCCTCGGGTTCGCAAACTTCTACCGAAGGTTCATCCGGAACTACAGCCAAGTGGCGGAGCCTCTTACCAAGCTGACCTCCCCCGCTCTGCCGTTCGACTGGTCCCCAGCGGCACGCGCTGCGTTCCGCTCCCTCAAGAGAAGGTTCACTTCCGCTCCTATCCTGCTCCACCCTGACCCCAAGAGACAGTTCATCGTGGAGGTGGACGCCTCGGATTCTGGCCTGGGCGCTGTCCTATCTCAGCGTTCTCCTTCCGACCAGAAGGTACATCCTTGCGCCTTCTACTCGCGTCGCTTCCTCCCCGCCGAGAGGAACTACGACACCGGCAATCGGGAGCTACTGGCGGTCGTGGCTGCTCTGGAGGAGTGGCGTCATTGGCTAGAGGGTGCCGAGGAGCCTTTTACCATCTGGACGGACCACAAGAACCTAACGTTCATCCGCGCTTCCAGGCGCCTCAACGGTCGGCAGGCGAGATGGGCCAGTTTCCTCAGTCGGTTCGACTTCTCGCTGACCTTCCGCCCCGGTTCCCGCAACACGAAGGCCGACTCCCTGTCCCGGATGCACTCCAAGGGGGCTCCACCCTCTGAGGACCCATCTCCCATCATCCCGGAGGCCCGAGTGGTTGGAGCCATCACCTTGGGCATCGAGGGTGTGGTGAGGCGTGCCCTACGCTTCCAACGTGCTCCAAGCAACGTCCCTAGGAGCCGTCTCTTCGTCCCTGACTCTGTCCGGTCCCAGGTACTGCTGTGGGGCCATACCAGCCGGTTCGCCTGCCACCCAGGCGTCCATCGCACGTTCTCCTTCCTGGCTCGTCGTTTCTGGTGGCCCACCATGCGGAACGACGTCAAGGAGTTCGTTTTGGCCTGCGCGGTCTGTGCCCGCAGCAAGGCCTCTCACCAGGCACCCTCCGGGCTCTTGCAGCCACTTCCCGTTCCAAGCCGTCCGTGGTCACATGTGGCGCTCGACTTCGTCACTGGTCTACCCTCCTCCCAGGGGAACACCTGCCTTCTGACCGTGGTGGATCGATTCAGCAAGGGGGTCCACCTCGTGGCCCTCTCCAAACTTCCCTCAGCAGCCGAGACGGCGGACCTCCTGACGCACCACGTGTTCCGCCTTCACGGCTTTCCCCAGGACATCGTCTCTGACCGGGGGCCCCAGTTCACCTCCCAGGTATGGCGGGCTTTCTGCAAGGGATTGGGGGCAACGGTCAGTCTCTCCTCTGGCTACCATCCCCAGACAAACGGGCAGACGGAGAGGATGAACCAGAGCGTGGAGTCTGCTCTTCGGTGTGTGGCAGCCGAGAGGCCGGCATCCTGGAGTCGTTTCCTTCCCTGGGTTGAATACTCGATCAACTCAATGGTCAGTTCCGCCACCGGCCTCTCCCCTTTTGAGGCCTCCCTGGGCTACCAGCCCCCTCTTTTTCCCGCACTGGAGACGGAAGTGGCAGTTCCCTCCGTGCAGGTCCACCTCGACCGCTGCCGTCGCGTTTGGGAGATCACCAGGACCGCGCTGCTCCGGACATCTGAGCGCGCCTGTCGTGGTGCCGACCGGCGCCGGGTTCCCGCGCCGACTTACCGCCCTGGGCAGAGGGTGTGGCTCTCCGCGAAGGACCTCCCGCTACGGTCCTCGGCCAAGAAGCTCAACCCTCGCTTCGTCGGTCCTTTCGAGGTCCTGAAGGTACTCAGTCCGGCGGCCCTGCGCCTGAAGCTTCCTGCATCCATGCACATCCACCCCGTGTTCCATGTCTCCCGGGTTAAGCCCGTCTCCCTCAGTCCCCTTATGCCTCCAGCTCCTGATCCACCGCCTCCTGTGCTAGTGGATGGTCACCCCCAGTGGCAGGTCCGCCGGTTGATGGGCGTTCGTCGGCGGGGCCGGGGATTCCAATACCTGGTGGACTGGGAGGGTTACGGCCCTGAGGAGCGTAGCTGGGTCTCCCGGCAGCTCATCGTGGATCCCGGCTTGATCACCGACTTCCATCGGGCCCATCCTGGCGAGCCGGGTCGGCCTGGTCGCCGGGCGGCTCCCGTGGAGGGGGGGGTACTGTGAGGTTTCTGTCCTTGCCTTCTCACTCGTTCTGTTCCTTTAACCACCCTCGCTTTGTTTTCATTCATTTTTTCTGTCAAGTATTTCAATTCCCTCGTTCACACGTTTCTCCCCGTTGACGTCATCTGAGACGTCACTGATTGGTTCCCTCACTTCCCCACGCTTGTCAATCACATTCCCCAGCTGTCACTGCTTTTCAATCAATCGATCCCTCATTATTTATACCCCGTTTTCCCCACCCTAAGTTGTTGGTTCGTCTTGATTTGTCGCTGGATGTTTTTCCCCGTTGCTTCTGTTTCACTGTGCTATTCTCCAGGAATTCCTAGAAGCCTTCGCTTGGATACCTGCTCCGTGGCGCGCGCTCGCCTCCACTGTTGTTCCTGTTCCTTTACGCAGCTCGTCTGGGTGAGTTTTTCTAGATTGACTGTCTTGACCTATTTCCGATTTTCGTGTGTAACCTTTACACTGAAGTCTACCACCTTTTTGTCAGACAGTCACTCACCCAGCCATTATCGTTTTTGCTCTTTCCTTTATGGAATAATATTTTTGGGATCTTCCACCTCCCACTGTGTATTTACACGAAGATATTATTTCACATTTGGACTGTGTTTGGATTTTTGCTCACTGTGTATTTACACGAAGATATTGTTTCACATTTGGACTGTGTTTGGATTTTTGCTCACTGTGTGTTTACACGAAGATAGTATTTCACATTTGGACGGTGTTAGGATTTTTGCTCACTGTGTGTTTACATGAAGATATTCACTTGGGCTGTTTTTGGAATATTGCACATCACTGTGTTGTTTAACACGAAGAATATAACACCCTGTCCTCCAGCTCGTTTCAAGTCTGCTCTGTCACTGACCCGTTCCCTCTCTCCCTCTCTCGGTCTTGCACAACATCTGAGAGGTCCGCCGTGAGAGTCTGCAGAGCGGTACAGAGGTCTGCTCCTGCTTCCCAAGACTACCCTTCCGGGAGAAGCTGCAGAGCAGCAGAACTTTGCCCCTTGTTCATTGTACCTGTTCTTTTTGACCTGCTTTCCCTGTTTCACTTATTCTTATTATCAAATAAACATGCCCTCGTATTTGGCAACTCTGAATCCTACTCTCTTGTGTCGTTAGCGTTTGGGGTCGGTGTCAAACCATAACAGTTTGTTGTTTTGCTTCCCTGACTGCAATCGTTACGTAATTCTCCACGCATCTAAAGTAATCACTGTGTATTAAACATGAGACACGTAGAGCGAAGGTTTGCCTTTAATAATGCAAATTGGCGCGCGGCTCACTTTGAATATTTAATTAAATCACAATATCCGTCCATGCGTATACGAGAGCGCAGACATGCGTGATAATCAATTCGGTAGAGACAGAGTAGAGACAGAGTGGAGACAAACAACCCTGTGTCCATGAGTTTCATTTGTACATGTAAGTCTTGTCTCGTCCAGTTTGTAAATGTAGTCTGTGTGTACTCAGTAACGCACAAAACATAAACCTAAAACTGAGTATGCTTGTCTCTGTGGACGGTTTATATATTCTTAATTAATAACCGTCCTACTTTGACTTGTAATTGCTTTCTCTGATGTGATATTGCATATTGAGCTGTATTTATTTTTGAAATAAATACAGTGTGTGTTGTAATCTGATATGCCATGGCATGTACACTCTGCGCCATGTTTGACAAATAGGATCTCCCTCAATGACTACCGAGTTTAATTAAAGTGTTTAGGAAATACTGTGCTAAGGGCGGCTGGGTGGCGCAGCGGTCTAAGCGCTCGTCACCAACGCGCGAGACACCGGTATCGAATCCGGCTGTCAGCGTTGCCTCCGGCTTGGGCCGGCCGGCCGTCATACTGGCTCAATTGGCAGAGTCAGCGGGAGGGGAGTCGATGGGTGGTAATCTGGTCGTTGTAAAACAGCGACTCCTACAGGTCGGTTGGGGGGCGCCTGCACAGCAGAGACAGGAGATGTCGAGGGTATAGTGTGAGCCTCCCACACGTTACACCTCGCCAATGAGAGTCCGCGCTGGCAGGTGAAAAGAATTGGCTGGCTGACTCCGCGTGTATCGGAGGGGGACACGTGATAGATTCTTCAACCCTCCCTACGACCGACCAGTGGGGGGCACATGCGAGCAACGATCAAGACAGGGGAGGGGGGAATTGGCACGACTAAAATTGGGATGGGAGAAAAAACAGAAAAAGAAGGGGAAAAAGTGGATACAAAAAAAAGAAAATACTGTGCACTGTGTTTGGATTGATTACGCACGGGATAATCAATGAGCAGGTGTGCGCTGAACGGTTTTAAGGCAATCTGCTGCACATCGGGTGGTTCTTCACCTCCGCGTAGTGCCTTAACGCTAATGGAGGAACCTACTTCCAGTGACTGACGCTAAGCTAGGCTAACAGTGCGTGTCTTCCTACTCCTACTGCATGCACAGAGAAGAAAAGGGTATGTATCTTCTTGTCTAACTCCAGGGTAGATGGCAAATAAGCTAATTTCCCAAAATGTTGGAGTTTTCCTTTAACGCCTTTAAAGTTGATTATTCCGCTCATACCATGGCCACTTGCCAAAGACATAAAATATGTGCCATTTATTCATATTTTTCAACATTAAAATATAAAGAAATAAGGTATTCAAGGGCGGCTACGTGGTGCAGTGGGCAAGGTCGCTCACCACGAATACTGGAGACGCTGGGCTCGCCTGTTCGAGCCCAGCGCTCCACATTGCTTTCAGTTTAGCTGGTCGTCCGTACTAATACACATTGGCAGTATTAGGGGGTGGGAAACTGATGGGTGGGGATCGGGCGTTGTGGACAGCGACTCCTACAGGTCGGTTGGTGCGCCTGCGCAGTAGAATCAGGAAGCGATGGGGGCGGCGCCCCTCCAAAGCGCAGACCCCTGACGCTGAAAGATCGAGCCGCGCAGGTGAAAAAGATGCGACTGCTGTTACCTCGAGTATCGGAGGGGACTCGTGCTATGTATGACTTAGTCCACATTGCAGCCGGCTTGTGGGAGGCAAGAAACAGCGTTTGTGACAGGGGAGGGTTGAATTGGATGATACGAAATTGGGATGGGAGAAAAACTAGAAATGGGAGAAAAAGTGGATAAAAAAAAAAGAAATAAGGTATTCATGCTTTGCTCACCGCTGACGTTCATTATAGTCCCTCTGCGCCACCTTAGCGACTGCTTGACAACCACCTGCCACTTAACCGATGCCTGTGACAATGACCTAGAAAAGCTAACTGTATGCTACTGTAGCAAGCCTTTCTGCCTGTGGTTAACAAACAGTGAATATGATCTGTGACACTGACAGTATGTTTGACAGAAATTGGTTGGCTTGCTTGCCAGACATCTCATTGTCCAAAAAAAATCAATAACTTTTCTTTCACGTCAAATATGTGTGGTATCACTGTCAGTCATAGCCATAGAGTTGGATTGCGAAGGACAGAGTGCATAACATTAGCTCCCACCACCACTGCTAGTGACAGGGTCCACTGACTGTAATATCATTCTCTGTAAAACAGCAAGGAGTATGACACTTGTATACGTTCCTTGTAAAACAGGTCCCTCTTATTATAGGCTCCTCAAATATTGTCATTCATAAAATTTTTATATTTTACATTTTGAGTAATAACCAACCCCAAAAGGGGGATGTCTGGAAGCGGACATGGCCGGTTAGACTAGGCATTGTCCAACTAACACCTCTCCCAGAGGGCTACCCGGCCATGTCCGCTTCCATTTGATTTGATTTGATTTGAATTTTTTTTGTGTATTATTATTTTATTATTATTATAGACAAACATGACAACACACGATAAGATATACAAGCATTATTAACAGTGCACATCCAATGAAATCACTGTATAGTTAAATGTCTTATACAGGATATACCCCCAATACCTGCTATCTAAAACCCTACACACATATGCTCTAGCTCGTACCCCCCCCTCCCGGACCCCCCATTGGATAATCCATCCATTATCCCTCGCTCCTAACCAGACACTACCATTATATGCTAGCTTTTATTATCTCCACCACTTCTAACCACATTGACATTTTGGATTCATTGAGACCCAAAATTCTAGCTGTAGATATTTCTTGATAAATCACATCGAGATATGTAATAATCCATTTGAAATCTTTATTTCGAACATGTAAATAAATACAAACAATATAAAATCAAAATAAATCATTGATCTCAAGAAATTAAATGAAGAACATTATTTTTTTTAAATATAAACAAAAGCAAAACATAATTTACATGTTCGAAGTAGGAGTAGGAAAAAGTGTACATACAAGTATACTTATTTAATCCTACCCCTTTTCCACTACTCAAATGAGTGTACTAATTTAAAACCTTACAAAACAAATATATATACTGTAATATATATTAGAGGTGGGCATAGATAAAAATAAAAGTATCTAGATTAATCTATCTGCAATCCTGGAGTTAATCTAGATTAAAATGGCTCATTTGAAGTCTGCCGAAGGCATTCAAAATATGTGTTTTCTACGCAGTGTTGTGCTAGTTACTGAAAAATAGTAACTCAGTTACTTTACTAGTTACCCAAATACGACATGAGGCCTTTATGTAAGAGGATAACATTAAATCAAAGACGGCAATGAAGGACCCACAGAGAGAGAGAGATAGCGAGATAGAGAGAGCGAGAGAGAGAGAGAGAGAGAGATATAGAGAGAGAGAGAGAGAGAGAGAGAGAGAGAGAGAGAGAGAGAGAGAGAGAGAGAGAGAGAGAGAGAGCACGCTTAGGTTCTAGGTTGAAAATAAGTGCACGCTAGGTTGAATGAATTGATGAACAATTCATGTCGCCGTTGGAACGTTTCATTATAAGCGCCTTGCAAGTTGCAACGTTGGTTGAGATATGAAAATACTTGCCAGTAGTATAGGATGCATTAGCCATTAGCTAGCTTACTTACAGAGACTTGTGGTGGAGGAGGTTCTAGCTGTGTTCAACTTCGAACGAGCCTGCCAGCTTGATTTGAGCCAGGCAGAAAACGGGTCCAGAAATGGACGTTTTAATCCACACCACAATATGTAAACAAAGGTTTTAACCATCCACAACAGAATACTGCAGTCCAAATGTATTTCCGATGCTTGATTCTTCTCTCACAGGAGTTCTATACGCACACACAGAGTAATTCGACCAGGTATACATCAGCTAATGTAATTGGCTCCCAGACCCAATTTTGCGAATAGATTAACGGCGGCAATTCTTTTATCGCGCGATAATACAGTCTGCCGTTAACTTAGCCCGGTAAATGCGTTAACGGCCCGGCCTTAATATATATGCAAAACAAAAAACAAAAACTATATATGTAAAACATGAAAGAAATAAAATAAAATGTAAACACCCGTGAATGTCAAATCCCTTCCTCGTCCCTGTACCTCGTGAACAGAATTTCCTTATAAATCATTTCCATTCATTGTGCTAAGCTAGGCTAACATGCAGCCAGATATCTTTCTACTGAACGCACAGAGAGGAAACTGGTATCTATCTTATCGTCTCTCTCTGGAGAAGACGGTGAGCTAATTTCCCAAAATGTTGGCGTGTTCCTTTAAGTGTCTTGCTCAAGGACACTTCGACACGTTGCCCGGTAGGAGCGGGAATCGAACCGGGAACACCCCACGTGGCGTCAGACTTAACAACCGAATAGGCTACCAGAGGTAGTGGAATATACTGTTGTACACTCTAGACCAGTGGTCACCAACCCGTCGATCTTGATCGACTGGTCGATCTTTGAGACCGTCCCTGTAGATCTTTCCATGAAGAAAAAAAATGTAAAAAAAAAAAAAAAAAAAAAATTATCTTTCCCTGAGAGTCCACATTACAGTTCTAATTTTGTTTTGATGTGAAAAGTGATGCTGCATAAGATGACTGCACTTAGCACTGATTGAGAAAGTACATATTACAGTTCTACTTTGACGTTTTAATGTTGGACCAAAGCATTGCATGTAATTAGAATACAGGCAAATAAAAGTCATTTAGTTTAAAGTACAATCTTGGCTGTCTTTTTCTCTCAACGCTTCAATAGGTAGATCTTGCCTTCACCAAAAAGAAAAAAAATTATCTTGGGCTTAAAAAGGTTGGTGACCACTGCTCTAGACTAATAGACTAAACTACTAGGTTACATATATTTGTGCTAGAATTTCTCTCTTTGTGTACATCCTGTCCTTTCAACTCCAAACAATGAATGAACTCTAGGCCATGAGTCGACTGACTGATAATAGCTGCATATTTGATGTGAAAAGAAGTTGTTGATTTGAGACCATGAGACAGCTATGGGTTACAGGTTGGGTAGCGGGTGAATTTAGGCTACTATTTAGACGGAGAGAGTCTGAACAGAAACCGCAAAAGTCGTCTTGCGGTCTCACTTTTAATTTTGCGTTTAGACTAGCGTTTTGGGATGGAATTCCGCGTGCAGACGACGCTGTAACGACTCGAGACGACGGAGCCCCGCTGTCACACGATTGGCGCATATGTCACATGACGTGCTGTGAAGACCCGCCCTACTCTGCCTCTGATTCGCAGACTGTGGGTGGGGGAATGTGATTGGACCAAAGCAGAGTCACTCACAGACAGTGGGTCCAGTACTAATAGTTGTGATAGCCGCGGGACAGATTCTTGTGTATTTAAAAGTACTGCCAATGTAGCCTTCAGGTGATCGCCATGGATAGAATCAGACATGCTTTCAAGTCAAGTCAAGTCAAGAGTTTTAATTGTCACGGCATACAGGTATACAATGAAATGCGGGTGGTCTTGCCCGCAACGATGTGCAATACAGTGGTACAACATATAATAGAATCAAAAAAATGAAAAAACAACATTGTGCAGTAAACAGGTAACAGGTAACATGGAGTGACATCTCGGTATCTGTACATAGTTATTTACAGAGCATATGGGACATGCTAGTTAGCTTTGGTAGTGCAATACACTGTTCCTGTTATTCTAATTTAAAGTGTCCTTTCCTTTGGCCATAAGTGTGCGTGTGTGCGACATGAGTGTGTGCCCGCTCATGTTAAAGTGTTAAGTGGCTGCTCGTGTGTGAGCGTGCACAGCGTGCGTGTCGTGTGTGTGTTCATGTGTGCTTGTGTGTGGATAGTTCAATGTATAGCATAGCATTGTATAGTCTGATGGCTGTTGGAATGAAGGACTTCCTGTGCCGTTCAGTGCTGCATTTAGGTAGTGTGAGTCTAGCACTGAACATGCTCCTCCTGTCAGCCAAGTCAGTGTGTAGTGGGTGGGAGGGGTTTTCCCTGATGGCCTGGAGCTTAGCAAGGTTCCTCCTCTCCGCCACCCTCACTAGAGTCCTTCTCCACCCCAACCGCGCTACTGGCCTTCCTGACCAGCTTATCCAGCCTGTTTGTGTCCCCTGCTCTCAGTCCGCTGCCCCAGCAGGTCACAGCGTACAAGAAGGCGCCCGCCACCACCGACTCATAGAACATCCTCAACATCCTTGTACAGACATTGAAGGATCTCAGCCTTCTGAGGAAGTAGAGTCGGCTCTGGCTGAGGTCTATAAATACCTGCTCGTATTTATTATAGTTATGCTTTTCTGGGTATAACCCAACTTCTTCTTTTCAACCAATCTTTCAATCTTTAACCAATACCTGAAGTGAGAAAAAGACGTGTACTGTATTTCACTAGTATGCGCTCTCCTACTTTGGAATCAACCTATTTTACTACATACTCTGCTAATATACACTCAAGTCTGTAGCACTAAAGTTCAACACTGTTTGACGAACAATGTTACTGACCCTTAGCTGCCAGAGTTGTACCCTTCCTGCTGACTTGTACAGTAAGTCGCTTTTGATAAAAAACGTCAGCTAAACGACACATTTAAATGTAAATGAAACGGCGGTTAATCTTGAGTCGAAGCGGTTTTAATGCCCAACCGCCAGCGAATCAGACCATGGCATAATATATATATATATTTTTTTACAATTATATCTTGTTGTTTTTTGTCATTCTTTTTTTCTTGTCACAGCTGTCATCCATGGGGATGATGACGGAGTATTACCACTTCTTCTTTACGACCTTGGTGAGTTCACACACTAGTTCCCAAACAAGCTATTGAAAAAAATATATATTGACATACTGTACCAGACACAGTCGTACAGGAGTCCAGACATAACTGGATGTTTTTGTATAGTATAGTTAGGAGAGCATAGTGACATACAGTATAACTGTATATTGTATAGTAGTGTACATAGGACTCATTACCTTTTAATTTGTAAGCTTGGCATTGGATTGTTTTAGTACTTTTATCATGTCTATTTTATTATCTATTCTATTCTATTCTATTGTTATTTGTGTATTTTTTGCACAATCGAAGCAGGCATGGCCACCTTCATTTCACTATATTTCTTGTGTATGTGTATGTGATGAATAAACCTCTTGAATCTTGAATCAGACACACTCGTACAGGACTCCAGACACACACACACACACACACACACACACACACACACACACACACACACACACACACACACACACACACACACACACACACACACACACATACATGATGACACACACACACGGCGACGACACACACACACACACACACACACACACACATACATGATGACACACACACACGGCGACGACACACACACACACACACACACACACACACATGATGACACACACACACACATAGAGACGACACACACACACACACACACACGGAAGGTTCTCGGTTAGATTCCGCCTCCCAGCCGCGTGCCGACACACAACGACGCACACACACACGCACGCACACACACACGCACGCACACGAACACGCACACACATACACACACACATGTGGTGACAGTGGCTCAGGGGGTAGAGCGGTCGCCTGATGATCGCAAGGTTCCCGGTTCGATTCCGGCTCCTCCCGGCAGAGTGTCGAAGTGTCCTTGAGCAAGTCACTTAGTTAACCCCCTAACTGCTGCCTGTGAGCAGGTCGGCACCTTGCAGGGTCGTCGTGTGAATGTGTGAGTGAAAGGGTGAATGTGTGAGTGAAAGGGTGAATGTGTCAGTGAAAGGGTGAATGTGTGAGTGAAAGTGTGAATGTGTGAGTGAAAGTGTGAATGTGTGAGTGAAAGGGTGGATGTGTGAGTGAAAGGGTGAATGTGTCAGTGAAAGGGTGGATGTGTGAGTGAAAGGGTGAATGTGTCAGTGAAAGGGTGAATGTGTCAGTGAAAGGGTGAATGTGTCAGTGAAAGGGTGAATGTGTGAGTGAAAGGGTGGATGTGTGAGTGAAAGGGTGAATGTGTCAGTGAAAGGGTGAATGTGTGAGTGAAAGGGTGAATGTGTGAGTGAAAGTGTGAATGTGTGAGTGAAAGTGTGAATGTGTGAGTGAAAGGGTGAATGTGTGAGTGAAAGGGTGAATGTGTGAGTGAAAGGGTGAATGTGTGAGTGAACGGGTGAATGTGTGAGTGAACGGGTGAATGTGTGAGTGAAAGGGTGAATGTGTGAGTGAACGGGTGAATGTGTGAGTGAACGGGTGAATGTGTGAGTGAAAGGGTGAATGTGTGAGTGAAAGGGTGAATGTGTGAGTGAAAGGGTGAATGTGTGAGTGAAAGGGTGAACGTGTGAGTGAAAGGGTGAATGTGTGAGTGAAAGGGTGAACGTGTGAGTGAAAGGGTGAATGTGTGAGTGAAAGGGTGAATGTGTGGCATAAGTTGTAAAGTGCTTTGGATAAAAGCTGCTCCATAAGAAAATGCAGTTCATTTGATGGAGGTGAACACCTCCCTCTCCACCTCCCTCTCCACCTCCACCTCTATCTCCACCTCCCTCTCCACCTCCCTCTCTCTCCACCTCTCTCTCCACCTCCCTCTCTCTCCACCTCTATCTCCACCTCCCTCTCCACCTCCCTCTCTCTCCACCTCTCTCTCCACCTCCCTCTATCTCCACCTCTATCTCCACCTCCCTCTCTCTCCACCTCTATCTCCACCTCTATCTCCACCTCCCTCTCTCTCCACCTCCACCTCCACCTCTATCTCCACCTCTATCTCCACCTCTATCTCCACCTCCACCTCTATCTCCACCTCCCTCTCTCTCCCTCTCCACCTCCACCTCTATCTCCACCTCTATCTCCACCTCTATCTCCACCTCCCTCTCTCTCCCTCTCCACCTCCACCTCTCTCTCCACCTCTATCTCCACCTCCACCTCTCTCTCCACCTCTATCTCCACCTCTATCTCCATCTCCACCTCTATCTCCACCTCTATCTCCACCTCCACCTCTATCTCCACCTCTATCTCCACCTCTATCTCCACCTCCACCTCTATATCCACCTCTATCTCCACCTCTCTCTCCACCTCCACCTCTATCTCTACCTCCACCTCCACCTCTATCTCCACCTCTATCTCCACCTCCACCTCTCTCTCCACCTCCACCTCTATCTCTACCTCCCTCTCCACCTCCACCTCCACCTCTATCTCCACCTCTATCTCCACCTCCACCTCTATCTCCACCTCCCTCTCTCTCCCTCTCCACCTCCACCTCTATCTCTACCTCCCTCTCCACCTCCACCTCTATCTCCACCTCTATCTCCACCTCTCTCTCCACCTCTATCTCTACCTCCCTCTCCACCTCCACCTCTATCTCCACCTCTATCTCCACCTCTATCTCCACCTCTATCTCTACCTCCCTCTCCACCTCCACCTCTATCTCCACCTCTATCTCCACCTCCCTCTCCACCTCCCTCTCCACCTCCACCTCTATCTCCACCTCCCTCTCCACCTCCACCTCTATCTCCACCTCCCTCTCCCTCTCCCCACCTACCCTCTCCCTCTCCACCTCCCTCTCCCTCTCCACCTCCCTCTCCCTCTCCCTCTCCACCTCCCTCTCCCTCCACACCTCCCTCTCCCTCTCCCTCTCCCTCTCCCTCCCCCTCTCCCTCTCCCTCTCCCTCCCCCTCTCCCTCTCCCTCTCCACCTCCCTCTCCCTCTCCCTCTCCCTCTCCCCCTCTCCCCCTCCCTCTCCCTCTCCCTCTCCCTCTCCACCTCCCTCTCCCTCCACACCTCCCTCTCCCTCTCCCTCTCCCTCTCCCCACCTCCCCTCTCTCTCTCTCTCTCCCTCTCCCTCCCCCTCTCCCTCTCCCTCTCCCTCTCCCTCCCCCTCTCCCTCTCCCTCTCCCTCTCCCTCTCCCTCTCCCTCTCCCTCTCCCTCTCCCTCCCCCTCTCCCTCCCCCTCTCCCTCCACACCTCCAGGATCTGTTTGCCTTGGACCTGGAGCCGTATCGCTACAGCGGGGTCAACATGACGGGCTTCCGGCTGCTCAACGTGGATGACCCCCGGGTGGCCTCCACCATGGACCGCTGGGCACTGGAGAGGCTGCAGGGGCCCAAGCAGGAGAGCGGCCTGATGGACGGCGTCATGACTGTGAGTCCCCCCCCCCCCCCCCCCCGCCAGGTCAAAGGTCAAAGAAACCCTGACCCTGTAGACGGGTGTCTTGTTTGTAAACACAGTGTGTTGATTTGAAATGTGCTGTGGTTTCTCCATAGAGCTCCATTATACTGTTAGTCAGGGCAGTGTCATGGTTTCTCCATAGAGCTCCATTATACTGTTAGTCAGGGCAGTGTCATGGTTTCTCCATAGAGCTCCATTATACTGTTAGTCAGGGGAGTGTCATGGTTTCTCCATAGAGCTCCATTATACTTTTAGTCAGGGGAGTGTCATGGTTTCTCCATAGAGCTCCATTATACTGTTAGTCAGGGGAGTGTCATGGTTTCTCCATAGAGCTCCATTATACTGTTAGTCAGGGGAGTGTCATGGTTTCTCCATAAAGCTCCATTATACTGTTAGTCAGGGGAGGGCCATGGCTTCTCCATAGAGCTCCATTATACTTTTAGTCAGGGGAGGGCCATGGTTACTCCATAGAGCTCCATTATACTTTTAGTCAGGGGAGTGCCATGGTTTCTCCATAGAGCTCCATTATACTTTTAGTCAGGGGAGTGTCATGGCTTCTCCATAGAGCTCCATTATACTTTTAGTCAGGGGAGAGCCATGGTTTCTCCATAGAGCTCCATTATACTTTTAGTCAGGGGAGTGTCATGGTTTCTCCATAGAGCTCCATTATACTTTTAGTCAGGGGAGTGCTGTGGTTTCTCCATAGAGCTCCATTATACTGTTAGTCAGGGGAGTGCTGTGGTTTCTCCATAGAGCTCCATTACACTGTTAGTCAGGGGAGTGCCATGGTTTCTCCATAGAGCCCTGTTGTTCTTTTAGGCAGCTCAGCTTTAAAATGTTGTTTTCCTTTACTTAAATTAGAATGTTGAGGTACCGACGTTTTCTTTAAAGAAAATAATCCCCTGCTGTTAAGTCGGCCACGCGCGGCACCGCCCACACAGCCTTTGTGACACGAGACGAGAGCCCTCTCTGACTCCGCCCCTCCCTCCCTCCCTCCCTCCCCCCCTCTCTGACTCCGCCCCTCCCTCTCCCTCTCCCTCTCTGACTCCGCCCCCCCTCCCTCCCTCCCTCCCTCCCTCTCTGACTCCGCCCCTCCCTCCCTCCCTCCCTCTCTGACTCCGCCCCTCCCTCCCCCCCTCCCTCCCTCGGCAGACGGACGCGGCTCTGATGTACGATGCCGTGTTCATGGTGGCCGTGGCGTCTCAGCGGGCCACTCAGATGACCGTCAGCTCGCTGCAGTGTCACCGACACAAACCCTGGCGCTTCGGACCGCGCTTCATGAACCTGTTCAAGGAGGTCAGTCTCACGTTCTCGAGGTCAACTTCCTGTCTGTTTAACTTCCTGTCTTAAAGGGGAACTATCTTATAAATGGCCTTTTTCAGTGTTTAGCATTGTTTCCTAGCTATGTGGACTCATATTAATATGATCTATGTCTCTAATTCTCATATTGGCGCATTCTTCCAATTCTCCTCTCACAATATTCACCCTCACTGAACTGAGTCATCTGAAAATGTGATGATCTGTGATGTCAGAGAGACTCAGCTGCATGATAATGTGGC